>NC_064414.1:247500-295000 GCF_023375975.1 Astyanax mexicanus | reverse complement strand
GCTAAATAAATTTCCTGTTCTGCCTTAAGTGTGAACACAGTGCAGCACTACAAAGCCTCAACACTAGCGCAGCACTGTGTAGAACTGTACCAAGAGCTAATCTCTTATCACAGACTAAATTAAATACATCAAAACTGTTACATAACAGTTTGGGACTTCAGGATTGGCTGAAATCAACAAAGCATTTCTACTGGTCCATAAAAACAAATAAAAAAGCAATTTCCAAACTAAAAATATATCTCATCAGTTAATAAAACATTTAAAGTAAAATACTGGAGTTCCTAATGTGAAAGGATACCCTTTCACATTAGAACCATTTATAATCAATAATACAGATAATAAACACGACACACGTCGTCTTTAGTGTTAAGATTAGTGTAATAACATTTATAAATTTATAAATGTATAATCTGCAGAGTAAAACCTCTTTAAATACACTGGAAACTCAATCCACTCTTTCTCGGAGTGTGTGTCCTCATTTCCATATCAGTGCAGAGTGGGTGTGCACACGCTGGAGCTCACTAGTGTGGGTAGTGAACGAGCATATGGTTGGGCCGGGCTGAGAGATGTCTCTGTTGTGTGCTAATGTTAGTCATAATGAAGAGCTCAGGCGGCTTCTGACTCGAGCAATTTGTAAATATTTAAAGCTCTCAGCTCTGCAGGAAAAACCCAAATCAAGACGAATCACAAACTAAAACCAGCAATAAAGAGAGCGGAGCAAATTACACACACTTCCTATCACCAGAAACATTAATACAAATATGTGCAGAGTGTAGCGTGAAGTTCCAGCTCAATCTGAACAGTCTGAGGAACAGTCTGAGGAACAGTCTGAGGAACAGTCTGAGGAACAGTCTGAGGAACAGTCTGAGGAACAGTCTGAGGAACAGTCTGCATGAAGCAAAGCTTATCTTGTAAGTGTGGAAATCCACACACTGAAAAAATGAGGCGTAAAATTCACTTAAAAAAGGTTTTGCATCTTTCTGCATTTGCTTTTTTTTAGGTGAATTTAATTTCATGTAAATTTAAGTAACTTCAACTCAGTTTCAAGACTTAAATAGAGTTACACAGAGTAAATAAGTGAACTGAACTTCAGTCAATCCTTTCTTTTAGCAACTTTACTTCATTTATTTTTACTGAATCAATCCTTTCTTTTAGTAAACTGATATACAATGATAACTTTATAAAGTGGTGAATTATTTAATGTCTCAATAATTTCTGCGAGGTGTTTAAGGCCTGAGCGTTCTCTGATTTCAGGTTGTAGTGTAATCAGAGTATTCTGTGTTTATTGATCTAACAGACTCTAAATCGAGGAGCTGTTCACCGCTGTGGTGCTGAAATCTCTTACTTCACCCTAAAATCAGTTTAAATTATACCTTTGGTCCTGAATTTATGCTAATTGCTCTGCTTATTATGAGCCTCTATTAAGTCAGTGCTGTCGTTCGGCTGATGAAGGTGGTCGTGCATAAAGCCGTTAACAAGCCGCCATATCAAACGCAGTCGGTACACCTGTCCTGTCCGAACAATACCTGTCTCACGCGCTTTAATACCTCACGCCACAAAACCCAGTCAATCATAAAACCACCGCTTCCTTTATGAGCGTTTTTTCTTTTTTTTCTGAGTAGAATGGGGGTCTCAACTACCAGCCTAGACACAAAAAGAGGGTTTTTTTTACAAGCTGTGAGGATGATAAACGAGCTGCTCGCTAAATGAGAAACAGATTAGAACAACAGATTAACAGGAAAAAGCAGTAATTAAACATCATTAAGCGCTAACAAGGCTTCACCGGGTTCTGGGTTGATAGGGTGGGTATGTTGTGAGATCAAAGAAGTTATGATAATTCTCACAGGCTCTGAGCCAATAGGAACAACACAACACCCCCCCTTAAGAAAACACATTCAGCATCTAAACTTGTTCGATGTCTTTCTCACAAAAAATACTCTTTGAAGTGTGAAAAACAGCAAAGCTGTCCAGGTGCATCACCAACGCTAACAAAGAGAGAGAAATGTAAATGAGCTAAAACACAAATAAAAAAGAATAGGTAACATTTTAAGTTAGGCGCTTATTAATGTCTTATTATTTGCTTAATAAAGCCTTAATTAGACATTTGTAAATGATTTATTCACTACTCATTAGGCTTTAATCTGTGTTATAAGTGTTATTGGTGCTTAATTATTCACAGCACTGTGTTTATGTATGCATATATTATATACATATATATGAAATAATGCATAGCGCATATATATATATGTGTCTGTGTGTGCATGTGTGTGTGTGTGTGTGTGTGTGTGTGTGTGTGTGTGTGTGTGTGTCTGTGTGTGTGTATGTAAATCTCCCAGAAGATTCACATTCAATACCTTCATGAAATTGATCAATTAGCAATACTCTAACAGCATGAATCATTAATAAGGGCTTTCATTAATGGTTTCATTTCTGCAGCAGAGCGGCTGCACGGCTGCATGCGGCCGCATCGACGTGCTGCTGCACAGAAACCTCGCGGGATGGATTGTGAGCAGCGGCGGAGGGAACATGTGATTACCACAGAACTTCATTCATTATTTATTACTGCAAACCTGCATTTATTATTAACTCCGCTGTACACGTCCGGGTTTATACCGACACATCGGCTTCAGCAGATTCAACACAGCAATTAATAAAACAGATTAAATGGAGAATTCTATTATGTTTTAAAAAGAGGGATTGAATTGTTAATATGTAAATAATGTCACAGAAAAATATTGGTGTGAAATGTTTTAATCTTTTATCTTATGATACTTGGAAATGGCATAATCTGCCCACAAATTCGTAGCAAGTGCTGCTATAAACGTATATATAGGGCGTGCAGTATTATAAAGCACTTTTTATATGACAATAGTAAGGAACAAGGGTGTTGCCATGTTTCCTTTCTAATACAGCAAAACTGTAATTCTTTAAAGTCAAATAAGCGCTGGATGTTAATCTACACAATTTTTTCTCCTAAAAGCTGTTTATTTGGGTGAGTAAAGCGCTTCCGTTTATTTACAGTAAGCTTATTAAGATTATCAGTATTTTAACGCAGTTAACAGCAGCGCTTAGCGCTAGTAAATGCTGCCTGACAGCGCTACACTGAGGAACACTGAGAGTTCCAGTTAGCCAGGGTGCTAATAGCTAGCAGTTCATCCTACGTAGCTTGTTTTATACTCACCTCTGAAGGGTGAAAGAGTTAGCGCTTAGTGTGGTTAGCAGCTAATGCTAATGCTAATCCTGCTCCAGTCTGGGTGCTGGAGAACTAAACTGAATCTCCTGTATAACTCTGTACTTCAGTGGAGTGTCTTTACTGCTCCTTAATACCTGACTGATAGAATTCATACATAAGGAGCACCGGATTATAAGGAGCTCTGATGATTTTTGGGGAAATTAAAGGATTTTAAGTTTATTTTATTGATTATAGTGTACTGTATGAAAATGTATTTATTTGTACAGTATATTTATAGTAATGCAGAATGTGGTCCACAATGTCTTGTAAATTATGTTATAATCTGTGTGAATGTTTGAATCTCCAAAATGTCATTTTTACAGGATCTGTGTAATAAGACTGTGCTGTTAGTTTAACTCTGATACTGATTTAACATGTTAAAATGATCAGTACAGTTAGTGACTGTAAATGGGGAAAAAATTAAATGAGAAAAATCAATTGACTGTTTAAAAATCTCCCATTAAACTTTTTACAGATGCAGTTCTGAAATGATCCACTGCTCCTTATAAAGGATCCAGAGGGGAGAGATAAACTCTGAAACAGTGCAGATAGGAGAGAGCGAGAGCGAGGGAGACTGAAAGAGGCCAGACATAAAGCTGCTGCTTCACACTTGTCTCTGTCAGTGTGTCTCCAGGGCATTGTGGGAAGAGACATGGATTTACAAGCTCTTTACATGAAGCAAGACCAGTGCAAACTCACACTGCGGTACTAGTGCATCACTTGCAGAAACTAAATGTACAAAATACTAGCTCTTCTTTATGAAAATGTAATTAAAAGTTGCTTATCTGGACATTAACTGTTTATTTACCCAGTAAATCAACAATATTAAAATAATCATTAAAATATTCATATTATAAAGGATCTAAAAACTCTCCTTATGATTTCTAGTATTATTCAATGTTCTCTTTATCCTTCTTTATTTAGAATAACTAACAAACGAAGAACGAGATCTCAGCCACTCATCTTTACTGTATTTATGTATCTGTATCTGTTATAATGGGATCTGGAGTTTTTTTAATGCTGAGTACACACTAAGTAAAATAAGTACAGATTTGTACAGATAAAAGAGTATAAAGAGTATAAATTTAACTGTGCTCTCTGGAATTAATGATGCTCTATAATGTCCTAATACTTTTGGGAAAAGCTGCGAAGATGGAGTTCCAACCTCAACATCCTGCAATGCAATCAGATCCTCACAGCAATGCTCCTAAATCTAGCAGAAAGCCCTCCCACAAAAACACTCACTCAAACTAAAATACAGGAAAACTCTATTTAATACCCTTTTTTTCAGAAGAAATATTAAATGAATGATTAAGTGCTCATTGAAAGCCATGTTAAGAGACAGAAACATGATTATTACGGATCATCATAACATTCAATCGGACAGAACCGGCTCTTTATTGATCTGATCATCACACAGCGCGTCCCGCTCAGGTAAACTCTACACTCCAAACCCCGGTGATTCCCGTCCACAACGAGACACACTGTCCCCGCTGAAGGAGGACGAGTGCAGGAATTAATGGAGGAACAGTGATGAGCTGTAAGAGTTATGAGCTGCAGGACGTGCTGCCATTTTATTTTATTTATGGTTCACCCGGCCGATATTAAAAAGTGACCTTTAATTTACTGAGTACGATTCATACAGACTAATGAACCCAATTCCAGCAGCCAGTAAAACACAGCTAACTTATAGAGCACGACTACTGATGAGTTCAGCTGGAGTTAAAATACCAGAGAATATCATGTACACTCACAGAGAGAGCAGGACTGTCCTGACAAACAGGTGGACAGTCTTTCTCTCTCTCTCTCTCTCTCTCTCTCTCTTTCTCTCTCTCTCTTTCTCTCTCTCTTTCTCTCTCTTTCTCTCTCTCTCTCTCTATCTCTCTCTCTCTATCTCTCTCTATCTCTCTCTTTCTCTCTCTCTCTCTCTATCTCTCTCTCTCTATCTCTCTCTATCTCTCTCTCTCTCTCTATCTCTCTCTATCTCTCTCTATCTCTCTCTATCTCTCTCTATCTCTCTCTCTCTCTCTATCTCTCTCTATCTCTCTCTATCTCTCTCTATCTCTCTCTATCTCTCTCTATCTCTCTCTCTCTCTCTATCTCTCTCTATCTCTCTCTATCTCTCTCTATCTCTCTCTATCTCTCTCTCTATCTCTGTGTGTGTATGTGTGTGCTAATAACAGGATTAAAAGAGGTTTAACCCTTTGAACTCTGGGCTGTTTTGGTGTGTTTTTTCTCCGTTTTTGTTTTCAGTTCCTCTTTCAGGTCTTATAACACAGTAATTATATCAGACAGACACATGCCCTGATCTCTTTTACTCCAGAAGACATACGGCTGCTCAAAAATATCATCATTTAAAATGTAAAGGGAAGCAGAATTGTTATATATTTACCAAATGTTCAAAAATATATATATATACTGTATATAAATAAAAGAATGTGATGAAACGTTTATTAAGTTGCTGTTTATCTCAGGACTCACATAAGCAGTGGTTATTCTGATTTGTTTTATAGTTGATTTTTTTTTAGGTTATTTTTACTGTGATATTGAATTTTCACATCATTTTGATGCAGAATTTTACTAATGTCCCCCCGCTGCATGATGGGCTGTATACAATCTTCAGTTCCCACCTGCAGGGCATTACCTGTCTGCTCCACCCGTCTTCTACAGGACATTATTCATTTATTAATGAAGGTGAGGTACCTGTATCCTCAGCAGGGACGTGCCGGCCGGCGTGCTCTCCGGGAGGCTGATGTTATAGAGGCTCTGGCTGAAGACGGGCCGGTTGTCGTTCTCGTTGATCAGGTCGATGAAGACTCGAGCGAATCCCACGTGTTCAGACAGAGACTCGTTGGCGTACAGCTGGAATTTAGAGCAGCAGGAGGGAGAATCAGTTTCAGAAAAGTCTCAGTTCTTCTATCAATAATTCATTTGTCTATATTGCTGATTTCATTACGGCGGCGCCGCTCTACGCCGGGCTGTCACCGTAATGAATGATTCCATTTATTATGTGGCCGCTGAGTTTGAGGGGAAATGAGAATGATGTGATTGAGCGCTTCAGGAAATATTACTTTGAAATTAGTGTACACTTAAAGAAATTAGCATATGGCATAAATTCTGATCCAGTGAAAGTACACTTCATTTGATTTCACTTCATATAGCACATCATTGCTCATATACAATATGAAGAGCTGAGTCGTACTATACCATATAGGTCCAAATATTTATGAACACCTCTTCTAATTAATGTATTTTGTAATGTTCTTTAATGTGCACCCGCTGCTGACACAGATGTGCAAATGCACACACACAGCTCGTCTAATCCTGTAGAAAACTACGGGATGTACGGGATCTCTCTCTCTCTTGCTGTGGTGTGTAGAGAGACTTACTGTTATTTCTCTTTATTCTTTAATTTTCACTGTTAAAGCCTTTAAAAATGACTAAAAATAATAAATTATAATGTATACCTCACTGATTTTTTTAATCTGAGAACAATGTCAAAGAATCAGTGAGAAAGTTAAAGTTAAAGCGCCGGGGCTGGACTCTCCAACAAGACAATGACCCAAAACACTAAACACTAAACTCTGCTCAAAATCTACTAAAGCACTAAAGCATTCATGCAGAGGAACAAGAACAACATTCTGAAATGATCATCAGATCATCAAAGATCATCTCAGACCTGAATATTAATGAATATTATCTGTGGTGTGATTTAAAGCGGCTGTTCATGATCAAAAACCTGAATCAAATCTGACTGAACTGGAGATGATCTGTAAAGAAGAATGATCCAAAATACAAATACAAAATACCTTCAACCAGAAGCCAGATGCTTATTAAAAGCCATAGGAAGAGTTTAGATGCTGTAATATTATTTCTGTTATATCATATCTACTAAATACTAATATCATTTTTTCTGTTGTGGCCCAGATTTATAAATTTATGCCCCTGCTTAGTTTGGTTTAAAGAATTATTGCACAATTTCTGTAAATCCTATAAACATCATTTCACTTCTCAAATATCACTGCGTTTATCAGCTATATTATGCAGTATACCACACCACTGTATATTTAAGTTATATACTGTAAGGTGTCTCTATAAAAAATAATAAAGTTTCCTCATATGACAGATGTACGATACAGTTTAGAATATATATATTCGTACAGTTTCAAAACTGATAAATTATTCAAGATTTCTCTGCAGCTTTTAGTCGAACTCTAGTCAGAGAGGGGTTTAGAGACCCGGCTCGTCTGCATCTGGTTGGAACTGTTCAACAACAGAACAGGACTCTGAGAATGAAAGTGATAGTACGGCGAGTTCGGCCTGAAGACGAGACGTTATTTAAATGTGTTTCTGTTCCTGAGGCCGGCAGCGTCGAGTGCAGCAGTGTGTCAAACTGCAGGAACTGCGGCTTCAGGCTTCGCTCAGTCCCACTAAACACCCAGAATAAAACAGCACCAGCAAACACAACTCAACTCAACTAACTCATCACTGAGGGGTTTATCTTTATATAATTACTTATAATTATAATTACTTTTTCATTATTTTAAAAATACATTCATATCAGTACGTATTTGGACAGTGTCAGATTGTGTCTTTTTTTATGTACGCCATTAAAACATCAATCATGGTGGGGTTTACTCAGACTTTCCGCTTTCTTTTAATGGGTTTAACAAATATTCTGCATTAACTTTTCAAAAAATACAGACATTTTTTGATATAGTGCCTCTATTTACATTACATTACATTTAAATTTGGCAGACACTTTTTATCCAAAGCGACTTACAATAGTGAAGTGAACTTTTTACAAAAGTAAAGTTCAAAATTACTTATAAAACGATGGATAAGTAAATGGTAAGCAGTTCTATAAACCAATCTGTGAACAAACTGCATGTCTGAATAATCAACCATCTAATAATAAAACTGTAGATAATAAGATAATGCTTATTGAGAATAACATACCTACAATCATAACTCAACTTTTAACATATTATCCACTGAGAGTGTTTATATTGTTTATAATGCACATTATTTTAGACAGAAACCTTTTAGAAGCTATAAAAAATAGGATGAATTCTGATGAAATATTCTGGTTATAGGATTTGGAGAATCCTTCATATGAAGACTAAATGAAGTGTTGAGTCATTTCTGAGTAAGTGTTTATTGCCGGTGAATGTGATATTTACTGAATGGAGCATTTTGTTCAGTGAAGCTGTTTTCTGAATACTGCCTGCAACAGAGAAACAGCACAACAGATTTTAAATGGAGCTGCACTCTGAAGCATGAGCCTCTCTTTTTAATATGCAGACCACAGTGATGGAGTTTCAGCCTGGTGTTCTGGTCTGCTGTCCTAATAACAGATAAAAAAAATGTACCTATAGAGGACAGTTTTTCAGCAGATTAAAATAAGTTATTTAGAGGCTGTTTATATCTTACTGTTATAGAAGAGTAGGGTATTCTCTGTGTGTGATGATAAAACACATTGCACTTAATGCACGGCATGATGATGTACAGTACTGTTAATAATCTCATAAACAAGCCTAAACACAGCTTACAGTCAACTAGTGTAGGAAAACCTATTCTCTGATTATTCTCTTTAAGGAAATACATTAATGCCAGCATAACGATCACGCAGAAGTGTGTGGTTAATGAAGTTATAACTTAATTAATGATATTATATTAATGTCTTATTAGGATAATTAACTAAATCATTTATAAAGCTGATTAATGTAATGAGAATGTGTTAGTATGAATTGTTAGTAAAACAGTGTGAGTGAGATGCTGGTGCTGATTTACTCACTGAAAAACTGTAGCTCCTGATGGTCTCGAAGTCCAGCGGCATGGCCACCCGCACACGGATATCAGCACGACCCTGCACCGACGTGGGGGAGATGCTGAAGTGGTCCGAATTATTCCCCATTAAAATGACCTCGAACATGCTGTTCACTCCCTGCAGAGAGAGAGAGAGAAAGGGGTTATTATTTCACATGCCTGAATATTTGATATAAGGTTCTCTTTTCTGCTGTTCTGTGATCAGTACATACACACTGAGAAAAGTAAGTACAGATTTGTACAGATTAAAAGAGTATAAAGTTTGTCTCTGGGGCTGTAGTTTATATTGAGGTACAAAAAAGTGCCTTTCAGAGAAAGTCCTTTTTGTACTCATGTTTTTTGTACCGTCCTATTGTCCCATCGAGATATAATTATACTTTTTGCTAATGTATCTTTTTATTTATGTTTCTTTTTTTATATGTGATGCGGAAACAATTTTTTAAGTAAACTTAAAATATATGTATATATATATATATATATATATATATACAGGGTTTGGAGAATGAAAGTGAAACACCTGGTTTTAGAGCACAATAATTGATTGTGGTGACGGACAGTTCTGGTGGAAACAGGAGAGTTGAGGTGAACATTGAATTCTGCGTGATTTGATCAGCCGTGGTTTTATGTTTTTTGGATACAATCCGGGTTAGCACCAGAACATCCCTTTCAGACAGCTTCCTCTTACAGCATCCACAGTTAATCCTGTTGGATGTGGTCGGTTCTTCTTGGTGGTATGCTGACATTACCCTGGATACCGTGGCTCTTGATGCATCACAAAGACTTGCTGTCTTGGTCACAGATGCTCCAGCAAGACGTGCATCAACAATTTGTCCTCTTTTGAACTCTGGTATGTCTCCCATAATGTTGTGTGCATTGTAATATTTAGAGCAGAACTGTGCTCTTACCCTGCTAATTGAACCTTCACACTCTGCTCTTACTGCTGCAATGTGCAATTAATGAAGATTGAACACCAGGCTGCTCCAATTTAGCCATGAAACCTAAAATCCCACACTAAAATGATGACAGGTGTTTCAGTTTCATTCTCCAAGTCATGCTGTGGTAAATTAGCAAACAGCAAAAATCTGACCTTTTTAACTGGTGAGTTCAATAAAGTTTTGTGTAAATAAGGAACATCCTCTTTATGTAAATGATGTTTAAATGTAATTGTTGGTTTAGAAACTGCTGGTCAGAGGACAGTGTGAGGATGTGGAGTATCTGGGAGCAGAACAGCTCTGTGGATTGGAGGCCAAAATAAACCTCTCCCGTAAGTGTGGGGTTTCCAGTGGCTCCCAGTTTAGCTTAGATACAGCAATTATCCTCCCATCACGCAGCTCAGCTCTCCTGCTGCTCGGATCTGTAATTGCATCACGACGAGTCGAGGTCCGAGTCAGCCGGCTGCTAAACCTGAGCTCAGAATTAGCAGAGCTAGCTTAGCGCCCTGACCCTCGCAGCGCGAGAGCGGCGGCCGAGAGAGATTTCATCAAATGAAGACGTGTCAGAGAGATCCTCATTACTGTCATTCTGTCTCCGCCTCTCCGGCGGAGGAGAAGAGCGAGAGGAGGAGGAGAGGAGGAGTGTGGGCCGAGAGGAGAGAGGAGGAAACATGTGGCAGCAGGAAGAGTCTACAGATGACTCATCAGATTCCTGCTCAAACTCACCCTCTCTCTGATTAATGGATGGAGAGAGAGAGAGAGACAGAGAGAGAGAGACAGAGACAGAGAGAGAGAGGAGAGAGAGAGAGAGAGAGAGAGAGAGACAGAGACAGAGAGAGAGGAGAGAGAGAGAGGAGAGAGAGACAGAGACAGAGAGAGAGAGAGGGATAGAGAGAGAGAGAGAGAGAGGGATAGAGAGAGAGAGAGAGAGACAGAGACAGAGAGAGAGAGGAGAGAGAGAGAGAGAGAGAGAGAGAGACAGAGACAGAGACAGAGAGAGAGAGAGAGAGAGAGAGAGAGACAGAGACAGAGACAGAGAGAGAGAGAGAGATAGAGAGAGAGAGAGGGATAGAGAGAGAGAGAGAGAGACAGAGAGCCCTGTTTGTTTGGGATTAGTTTCACATGGGGAGGTGGAGTAATATATATTTACTAGTGGTATCAATCAATTAAAACATTTAATCAGATTAATCACAATAATATTCTGGGTTTAAAACAAAATTCAACTCAACTTTATTTATAGAGCACTTTAAAAACAACAACAGACGCAACAAAGTGCTGTACATCGCAAACTACTGGATAAAAACAAATACTAGAAACAATAAGACAAATTAAATTATAAGTATCAATAAGAATAGTTTAGATGAATCTATAAGTGAAACAGTAAAATAAAATAAGTGAAAATAAATAAATAAAACAAGCACAAAGTCTCAAATTGGGTTAAAAGCCAAGGAATAAAAGTGAGACTGTTTTACAAATTCGAATAAATAAATTATACTATAATATCTCAGTGTAGTTTGGCTGATTTTTATATCACAGTATATTAATCTTCCAAGTAAGCACACATATAGTTGTATATAAATATATATAAATGTATATTTGTATAAACTGCTGGCCAGCACACAGACTGGAATGAAATCACTGGGAAACTCTGGTAATAATTACTAAATAAATACATAATCAATAATTCTGTTCCAACAGGACTTAAGACAGGAAGAGATCTGATTGTGATCATGTGATCGTCTTTAGCTCAGGTGTGAAAATAATTGATTTAAAGAACTCGTATCATTAGATTACTTTATTTTAAATAGAAATCATTCAGAACCTCGACCATGATCAGCACTGCTGCTGTCGACGGAGGTTCCCACACAATCAGTGAGTCTTAAATCAGATCCAGAAGAAACTTAATGGATGCTGATTGTTTTGCTTCCTAACAACCAATTTTACAAAGAAACATTTTAAAAAGCAGCTGTAATGTGTTTAAATTCTGGGTTTTAATGCTGTAATGAGTGAGCAGCTGGTTACAGGCAGCTGCTGTATATTAGAGTCCTGAATAAATATTTTACTGAGATTAAATTTTCCTTGTGGTACAGGCGAGTCTATTACAAGAAAAGGATTACCCAAATATTACAGAATTTTAACTCATTACATTACAATACCAAACGTAAGTATTTGTACTTTACTTTAAGTGTGATATATACTTAAATATTAAGTACATGCTTAAGTATTTGTAATTTACTTAAGTATTACTGGTGAAGCTCTTGTTCTGTGTTTATGTTCTGTTCTCTGATAAACCTGTGTAACTTTAATACTGACCGATTTTATCAGCTAACTAATTCAACACACACACACACACACACACACACACACACACACACACACACACAGAGTGAGAGAGATTAGTGTGTTGACCACTATGATGAGGGACTTTGTGAATCAGGTCTGTAGACTCTTTGTGAACTCCATACTTATCTCTCTCACCATCTTTTCATCTCCTTTCAATCTTTTCTGCTGTCATCTCTCTTTCTTTCAACACACTAATCTCTCTTTCTGTGTGTGTGTGTGTGTGTGTGTGTGTGTGTGTGTGTGTGTGTGTGTGTGTGTGAGGAGACGGGTCAGAGGTTCGCTCTTATCAGAACTCCCCAGAGACAATCCCACCTCTATGCTTCACACACTGTGTGCCACACACACACACACACACACACACACACACACACACTCACACACACACACACTCACACACACACACACACACACACACACACACACACACACACACACACACACACTCACACACACACACACACACACACACTCACACACACACACACACACACACACACACACACACACTCCTGTACACACACACACACACACACACACACACACACACACTCCTGTACACACACACACACACACTCCTGTACACACACACACACACACACTCCTGTACACACACACACACACACACTCCTGTACACACACACACATGCATGCGTCCCTGCTGGATCCCATTTGCAGGCGAAGCGGCTCGTGACCGCAGTGCGGGCGATTGATCCAAGGAGAGAAAATTGTTTTGGAGTTCAATAAACATTTAACCCCGGGTGTTCCGTTACAGAATCACCACCAAATATATAAAAAACACATTAACAACTTTAAAACTGAGCAACGGGAGCGAGCGCTCCTCACTGACCACGCCCAGGAGCTCAACTACAGGTTAACCTCAGATATTCATCCCTCTTTTATCTCTCATTTATAAAAATCTCTCATTCATCTGCTTCACCTGAACTGGGTTCATGATGAGAAAACAAGGGTTTTAATATTCCTCCATCAGCTCTATTCAGGGGGAATACATTTACCTGAGTGAGATGGAGATATATATATAACTTTCTGAGTTTAGTGCAGTCTGAATATGCCACGCCTTTTTCATTTTTTATGAATTCTAGAGCCTTTTCCCTTCTTCTGATCCATAATAAATACTCACAGGTTCTACTAATCCCATGCACATCGATGTGTGTGTGCTTTACATAAAATGAATGCAATATCAAGACCACTTTCACACAAATATTCAGTACATTCCTTACTATTAATAGGGACTTTAGCTGAATAAATAATAAAAGTTTTCTATGTGCAACAAAATGATCTACTTCTGTTAGATTGTTTAAAGACAGTCATCTGGAAACGCTGACGGGTCAGCATGCTCACAGAAACTGTCAGCCATATCAATATCACCAAATATAATTTCACGATAGTGAATAACAAACAATACATCATCTGACAGGAGTATCCGCATATGCTCCCCCTAATTAGGCTGTATTATAATTTGCAGTTATGGATGATGCCCAAACAAAAGCACAGAAATGTCAGTGTGGCCTTAAGTGTTTTCTGAAAGGGGTTTGTTGATGACTGAGTTTTGATTTTAGAGACTAAATGCTAATTATTCACTCATTTTCTGTTGCTATAAAGATTTTGGAGGCATTTAGTAAAACCCAAACAGTAATAAGACGGTCATTTATCCCAGAATTCATTGCTCCACCACATTTTACAGCAGTTATTTAATCAGTGTACCCAGTGTCTGCCACACATGCCCAACCCCCGGCACCCCATCAACCTGAACTGAATTGTCTACATTTCTTTTCATTGTTCTCACACTTTGCTCTTTCTGTCGCTCAGATTCAGGTTAATCTTGGCCTCATCTGTTCACATGACCTTTTCTCAGAGTCCTGCAGCTCTTTTAAGCTCTTTTGCACACTGTAATTTGGCCACTCTGTATTTCTGTTCATAAAGTCGTCTGCAAATACTGTCTAACAAACACCTTTAAAGGTTTTATATCTGATCTTTCAGACAGACAATTGATTTCTTTTTTCTTAGTGAAGATTTTTCTCCCAACAGAAATGAAAGTTTCACTTGGTCTACCAGTCCCTCTATAACTAAAGAACCCACCATTGTGTTCTTTCTTCTCAATGATATTTTACACAGATCCCAAATAACAAAGATTAATCAACATACCTGAGTGTGTTTTACATTTTTCATATTCATAATAGATCCTAAGTGTATATTAACTATAAACTCCAAAGGAGTTTGAAAGCTTATAGGTAAGCCAACATATATCTAATGCCTAAACTAAAGAAGCAATGGGACACAACTGAGTAACCATGAACGCTTTATAATATAAGTATAATATATGTAAAATAAAATATGCTCCAAAAAATGGAGCATATGGGCAGATGAACAACACAGTATCTGTCTCCTAAACATTATGAAAGGCACTCTTTTATGTATATCCAAATATTTGTGGATACCTCTTTAATAATAGAATTTGGTTAATTTAACACTAGAATGACTAAAGCTAACTTTTTTAAAGTTATGCCAATAAAATAGGACTCAATGTCACAGCGTCAGCAGAAACATTTCCCTTACAGAAGAAGAAGCAGCTGGAAAAGACGGATACATTTTTTTGGTGGTTTTACTCGTCTTATTCATGATTTTTACACATTTCTGAAAAGTGATGACTATGTTGATGTGAGGGAGAAACAATGCTGTACATCACTTATTTAAGACATCTTCTTTCTGGACCGCTGCTATCCTGCCGTGCACTTCAGACTCTCAGCCTCTGGGAGAAATCCATCGACTAACGAACGACAATCTCCACAGCCCGCTGTCCTCAGTCTAATTGACACTCTGTAAGCAGCAGACAGTCAGGCGGTCATTCAGAAGCTTAAATGAAAAGTAAGTGAGTGTAGACCGTTAGAAAACTCGGGACACCTGTCCTGCGCGTCACTTTTTAAGGAGAACTCTCTGTCCGATCGCTGCTTTCAAACTCGCCTAACAAGGTAGAGCTTCGTACCCGAACCCCGTCCTGAGTCCAGCAGAGAGACGAGAGGGATATCCGAACGCTGCAGCGTTTTCGACACTCCGCGACACCAAAAGCCCATAAAATATGTCTATAATCACAAGCGCTCACGGCGTCGTGATAAAACAAACACGGAGTCTCAGAAACTGAAGGATCTAGACTCTCGCTCTCGGAGACGGCCGTTCTGGATCGATGGCCGCATTACGCTGGCGGTTAAAATAACCCCTTGTTTTTTTCCTCCTTCTTCTTCTTTTTGTTTGGAGCTCTTAGAGAGCCATTGTGGCTGATGGGAGGCTATTTAAATAGCCATCCAATATGCAGGGATGTCAGTACACACTGGCCATAAGGCGTAATTGCCCGTCCATTTGCCTCTGCCTTTAGAGGAAGGATAAAACCAGCCTGTCACCCAACCGTCAAAGCGTGCAAAGTTTGCAGACAATCCATGCAGGAAAAGTTTGGCGTGTGTGTGTGTGTGTGTGTGTGTGTGTGTGAGCATCTTCACACGTTCAGAAAGGAATGGAAAAAGCGAAGCTGTTGCCTAAATCGAAATATAAGGTGTGAAGAAGTCCTGCTTGTTGTCGAGAAAAAAGATATCTGGATACGCTGATACAGAACGAAGTGTGTTTAAGTGTGAGGGTGTATACGTGTGTGTGTGCTGGGTGTGTGTGTGCTGGTGTTTTCTTGTAGGCTTCTGGCTCTGGGAAATAAAGCAGTGTTAATCCCAGTAGAAATGCGGTGCTCTCTGAGCTGTAAAGAGGGCAAAGAGGAGGCAGAGAGAGAGTGACCTTCTCCATCACTCAATAAATACCCCTCTCTCCTTCATACAGCAGCTAAAGCTCCCCTAAATACACTGTCTACTGAAGCTTTATGGTTCTGTGACTCTATACAGCTCTAAAGATTCTTAAATGCAGTGCACTTGTTAGTGTGAGTTGAGGTAAATATATTGTGTTTCTTCTGGAATAAACTGAATTAACAGAGTCTGTTTCCTTATGAGTACATTGATAACCTGCACATATCATTTATACACTTATACAATAACTTGGAATAAGTTGTAATGGCAGAACTGATCATCCAACACTAGTACCTGACCTCAATAATACCCTCATTAGGGTGGATTCAATCAAATCCTCATTGCAATGTTCACTAATATTTAGTATAAACTGTTTCTTGAATATATCCTTATAACTATCCTTTAGTTTAGTAGAAATATTGAAGAATCAGGGGTCTAAAGTAGAGAATTCTCAGTGATGAACCACTAGACACATCTGCATCACGTGTATTCACATTTCCATACTAATTTATGCTGTGCACACTGTGCTAATCAAAGCATTTTCATCATAAACCTCTTTGATTACGTCCACGTGTCACTCCAGCCTTATATAAGTTATCAGTGTCAAAATAAAAATCTCCAAAATCTCAAAACAGCAACTTTACATGAGAAAAACGACTTAAAATATTTACTGAACTGAAGGCAGGTGGTGCAAGAAAGCCTACACCACTGAATGAGTCCTACAACCCTCAAATCTCCCACAGACCCCTGTCCCAACCGCCCCAAATAACCCCAATGTAAAGCTGAATTCTGCATAATTCTGAATGAATAATAATACATTTTATTTATATAGCGCTTTTTTAAGATTCTCAAACACGCTGTTTTTATCCTCCTTCTCTGAAATGTTATTCAGCTATACTATTAAAATGCAATTCATAATGACAGATATAATTACATAATGAACTGCATTTGCATTCAATTAACAGCATGTTATTCATATGTACTCCTCCATCACCAGCAACATCTTTAACACCAGGAGGGTGAAGGCCAGCACATGCTCTAATATATGTGAAGTCAGACTCCGCCTCTTTTATTAACTTCCACCAATGCAGAATCGCCAGGTAGTCAACATGCTCGGAGGAAAGCACCAGATCCCCAGATCCTCTGATACATCAGCGAACGCATGTCTGCAGTGCTCAGCATCAGAACAGGAGAGATGAGGGGAGAGAACGACGCCTAAACCCACAGACAGAGAACAGCTGATCATGCTCTCTCAGACTCTGGCTGCTGATGCTCATTCAAACAGGAAATTATTGGAACAGTTTGGAAGACCAATCGGAGACCCACAAATCAACATAAGAGTTATCAAAATTTGCCACATGCTACACAAATCTATCCCTCCTTCTTACTCTCCTTTACCTCCTGCTGTCTTCTTCACACTGTCTTCAGCCAAAAGCTTACCTTCTTACCTCTCTCTCTCTCTCTCTGTCTCTCTCTCACTCTCTCTCTCTCTCTCTCTCTCTCTCTCTCTCTCTCTCTCTCTCTCTCTCTCTCTCTCTCCCTCTCTCTCTCTCTCCCTCTCTCTCTCTCTCTCTCTCTCTCTCTCTCTCTCCCTCTCTCTCCCTCTCTCTCCCTCTCTCTCTCTCTCTCTCGCTCTCGCTCTCTCTCTTTTCTTTGCTCTCTCCGTTTATCTGTCAGGTTCCATCCCGGCCGGGCGAAGCAGGAATCAATCAGAGTTGACTGGCTCTGGGCTTATCTCCGCCCTCGCTGATTGATTTCGCTCGTTAGCTATAATTTGACGCTCTGTCCCGTCTCCTCTAAAGCAAATTAAATGGTAGTAGAGTTGAACGTGCTCCGAGTTCTGCTCTGCTGGAGTGAACGCACAGAGACCGAGGAGTGAGGAGGTGTGAAAACGTGTGTACATGTGTCTGCATGTGTGTGTGTGTGTGTGTGTACTGAGTGGCTAGATATGACTAATAGGAAGTGACAGACACATGATGTAGGACTAAAGAGGCTGCTGTTGAGCAGAGCTCGGGGTCTCTCTCTCTCTGTGTCTCTCTTTACCCTCAGGGTGCATCACTACCTCACACCACTGCAGAGCGACCGCACCGCGTGCACGCTGATACACTGAACAAGAGCTCATGACAAGTGCACACGATTTACACAGACTGGAGCCCAAACTCAAGTTATTAATGTAATTCTGTAATAAGTACTATATAACTATATGATTAGAGGCCAGTTAATTCAACTGAAACTTTAGATAGTGAAAAATTCTCTGTTAAAATAATCTGTATGAAATTACTGATAAATAAAACGATGTAAAATATGCACCAGCTAGATATCATATAATACAGAACAGAGGATAGTGTTGTAATAATGGAAAATTCTTTGAATAATGAGATTGTCTGTAATATCACTAATATTCTTGCTATGGATTTATTGAGTTCTCACTCACTGGGATCTATAGTTTTGGAGAAATGGAATATAAGATGTTTTTTAAGACTTTTAAAAGTCTTTTTTACTACTTAGAAACAAAATTAATTTATTTTTTCATTTACCTAAATAATTACCTGTACAAGTACAGCGTGACATACCAACATTTTAATGCATGTCCTGCAGTCTTTTTCAGAATATTTTTTTTTATTGATCTGAGTTTTCCTATAAGTACTGAACACGTTGAATATGGTTTTAATCAGATGCAGTTTTGCTCTGTTTGTTACCACCCTCTTTCTAGTTTCTAGAAGTTGCTGCAAATCACAGTGCAGTTTTGTTGCATAGAGTTATAATCACTTACTCTTAGTTTACTCTCTTTGTATTAAGAATAATTCGCAACATGCTTCTCTTTAAAATTCATATATAATATAAAACATCTAAAATTGTTTACCTAAAAAAGACCTTAACATTAAAAAAGGCCTTAGAATGTCTGATATCTATGCAAATCTACCCAAAGGTCTTAAAAAACAACACAGAAAGTAAAAAAATAAATTATAAATATTATTCTTCCTCAATCCTTCAATATCTTTATATGCCTTTTAGACATTTTAATTCCTAAATTTCCTTCGGGATAAATAAAGTATCTATCTATCTATCTATCTATCTATCTATCTATCTATCTAATTTCCAAATTTGATATTAAAGTTAGTTTACTGATTTAACAGCAGAAAGAACCTCCAAACGGTTTACATATTATTAAATATTTTATTACGCTCATATCCTTATTTACCTTAATCTCAAAAACCTGCAGAATAACTGGAACTGTTCTCACACCTTCTCAATTAATACCAATAATGTAACACTGGGACTGTATCACTCTCATATCATATTTAAATATAAATTTCAATATTAAAGACTGTTGGGCAGGGTTGTTTGTCCTCCATCTTCTCAGGAACACGTAGAGTTGGCGAGCTCTTACCCGACACTCCTGAATAAACTCTGGAGGAGGAAGAGAAGCGCTGTGTTGTGTAACGGGTGCTATGCTACAGAAAGCTCGGTAATTGGAAAGGTGCTCCTGCTTGATCAATAGCTTGTTAACAGTCAGCAGCATATCTTCATGGAGAGCAGGCGAGAGTTTTGCTCACGGTGAACACGCTGAGACGCCGAGATAACGTGAGCCGGCTCACTACCGTCACCAGCGGCTCGCCACGCCGACACGGACACGTCTAATTGTGACAGATCACCAGGATAAAAAGCTTTGTCTGGAGTCAGGGTTGAGTTTAGCCCACGGGCTACGTATTTAATAATAATAATAATAATAATATTCCTGAAGAAGGCCAACGCGTCGGCCTCTATGTACTCTTTCTCTTGACTCATATATTTATTTTATTTAAGGGAAAATGTTGACTTGTTATGTGCATAAAATCTGAATTAAATAAAATGTTTTTCAATTCAATCACAATACTGGGATATAAAGACAGTGAAGAAGTACAATACAAAACTATTAATAATAAATTCGTACTATGTTTTTGAGAATCAGAGCAACACTGATACTGCGAATCACAATATTTTATACTTTAAAGTCAATTGTCTTATACCTGTAGTTTATAATAATATCTAATATTGAAATACACCCATATCCACCCATATTTAACTAATAATAAAACATTACACTGTATTATTGAGTTCTGCACATCATACGTGTCAAAACAATACTGATACAAAATAATCAAAGACTGATCAAATACGAACAGTCTTACGGTCAAAAAAAAAAGAAAAAACTGAATCATCTACAGCTTTATTTCTCCCTCCAGGCACATCTAACATTTAAACATTAATGATTAAAAGCTTCATAGAAATGATCTGAAACCTGTCAGGATGTTCTGAAGCAGCATATTATCATTTTATACTGTTTATAAATTAATCTTCTGCCTAATTGGTGTAAAATCTCTAAAAATATTGATAATAAAACTAGAAGAATGTGTGTGTGTGTGTGTGTGTGTGTGTGTGTGTGTGTGTTTATGTGTCTCACCTCGTCCTTGTCCTCCACCTGTATGGACAGGGGCAGAGCGAAGCCCACCTGAGCCAGTTCAGTAATGCGCACGCGGTATTCAGAGCTGTTAAACTTGGGGGCGTTATCGTTCTTATCGATGAGGAGGATGGTGAAGGTGGTGAGGACGGTGGCAGAGGAGGGAGAACGATCATCCAGCAGCTCTGTACCCTAAAAACAGACAGACAGAGAGAGAGAGAGAGAGAGAGAGACAGAGAGAGAGAGAGACAGAGAGAGAGAGAGAGACAGAGAGAGAGACAGAGAGAGAGACAGAGAGAGAGACAGAGAGAGAGAGAGAGAGTATGTTTGTTAGGACTGGAAAAAAAACTTTATTCCACCATAATGTAACAGGGTTTGTGTTATTTGACGTCTACTTATAGAGACATACCCAGATGAGCCAATGCTTTTATGAGTCATAGTCATAATGTTTTGGCTCACTGACTGATGTAGGTTGTAAAACCACAACATATTATATTTACATCAAATGTTCAACACACTGAAACACTGATTACAGCACTAGAAACACCAGTACCAAGTAAACCTGTTAGTATTAACTAGTATAAACAATGAGGGCTTTACCTAAGACTTTGGTGTATTGCTATTTAAATAGTGCAGCGCTTCTGCACTGTGTACTGCAGCATGTACTTGTGTACTTGTTTTTTTTTAAGTTTTCCATATTGTGAATCTGACCGCTGTTTTTTTTATTGTGTCATTTTGGAAACACAGGGTTTCTGTGGTACAGTGGTGATATAAAAATCACACCTAAACTCACATTAAACACGCACACACCAATCAGCAGCATAACTCAGCGTTGGAGTAGCAGCATATGGTACAGAATCAACTGAGGGATTAAACATCCCTGTTCCTCTATAGCAGAGCCTGAGCAGCTTGTGAGACACATGTTTCTCACATGTTCCTGGTGGAGCTTTAAAGCAGTGCTTTTAAACTGTGAGTGAAGAGGATGAGAGGGTCTTAATGAACAAACCACACGTATTTAAACTCAAATTTAACAGGATTAGTTTTACTACAGGGAGCTCTGTAATGCAGTGCCCAACAAAAAGTATATTTCATGACCAATATCAATATTTAAGTCCAGTGTTTGTAAGTTGGGTTAGCCAAACATCTTCCATTTCAAACAAAACAAATAAACACAGTTCTGATGTTAATCACGACCTGGCTGATGGGTGTTTGGCTGATCAGATTCCTTCACACCACTCGGTTAAATTAACAGTATGTGTTTTTATATATTGCACAGCTCTGTATACAGTCTGCAAAAGCTGCAGAAAAGAGTTGTAGGTTTAGTGGTTTAGGGTCAGCGCACTGTGGCATGTACTTGTGTATGCGAGCCTGCGTTGCCAATGCAAATTGTAGTTCTTTTTGACAGCACTAACTTAAATGTATTAGGACTACATTTATGAATTACATTTGATGTAACTCTGTAAACTGTAGAGTCATGTGTGTACACTGTGGAAACACTATAGCAGGCATTACCACCCTCAGTGGGCAGTGCAGTGTTCACCGGCTTCCATGAGACAATCCACAAGTATTAGGATACAATACTAGTTCAGTTTATTTTACAAAATTTATGATTCATTTCAGATTCTGAGCTGCATTTTATTGAAAATTCAAGACTCTCATTCACCGCATCTCTAATAAACAGGGCTGCCATGTTCACCTGTTCTTCTAACCCAGCAGATCTCCTGCGTGTGGTTTAGAGAGGAGATGAGTGATCCAGAGGATAAACGGGAACCACAGAGTCTGACGGACAGAATGATCTAATCAAAGAACTGAATCATCATAACAGCCCTCAATATAACCCTCTTATCCACAACCCCTCCTCCATCCAATCAGCACAGCAATCACTGATGAACCAGCACCATGTGACGAGCAGTGCAGAACACACACACACACACACACACTCACACACACACACTGTACACACACTCACACACACTCACACACACTGTACACAGTTACATATGCAGTGAGAAATTAGAATGTTGTCTATAAAAGTCACAATAAAAGCATTTCTGTTGGTACACTGAAAGAACAACTGCTTGATTCAAATTGTGTTAAAAGGTAAAAAATGGAGACACAACTGGCAGAAGAAATACAATAAAGGCCACATTTCTGCACATTGAACTACCCTAAACACTAAACTATTCATCAACAGGAAGAATTCACTCTCAATGCAGTGTTAGACTAATGTAATAAATATAAATATTCTGATGAATCTGAAGATTTTCATTCATTCTGATCTGAGATCAGTTTTCGCTCTTCTTTAGAGTCTGGTGAGTAATAGCTGTAGCTGATGTACAGAGAGCAGCAGAAGAATGGCCGATTCTATCAGAGCTCCAATAACAGTAATTGGAGGAGAGATGAGGGGAGCTTGTGAGTCGCGAGCAATCACAGCATTTTATCGTTTTAACCCCGCCCCCGCTGGCCTCCATAAAAAAAAACCCTAAACGCACTGACCTGAAGCGCAGCGTATTTCTGCACTTATCCAAAGCTTTGTGAAGTTGAGAAATTAGTTTTATTACTCTTGCACTCAAAATCGATATCTCCTCCGACGAGAGCCGAGAGAGAACAGCGGAGCAGGAAAGAGAAAAGAAGTGGAAGAAAATCCATAACTTATGAATATGTTTTTTGGAGATGCTCCTTTAGCCTCGGCTCCGGTCGGCGTGGAGTTCGGGCGGGTCTGGAGGAGATCATTGATTTTAATTATGGAGAGGCTGAACTGCGGGAGTGGAGGGGGGGGGGTTTGCAATCAACAAAACAAACACTTTGATTCCACATGCACAAATAAACCACACGTGCCACACACACACACACATACACACACACACATACAGGTACACACACACATACACACACATACACAGGTACACACACACACACACACATACAGGTACACACACACATACACAGGTACACAAACACACATACACAGGTACACACAACCAATATTCCAATACTGCATCTAGTATGTTGGTGCTGGGGTAATTAGCCAAAAAATATTAATATGAAACTATTTACTTTTGCTTTAAAAAAATACTATATACAGTAAGAAGCAGAGTAATGCAGAAAAAAACTGATCATTACTAATCACTACAAAAGAAACAATATCCGCACTGGCCAACCAAAAAAAAAAATGCATACTTAAAACAAAAAATCAAACAGAGACGAGCTTCAGGGCTGTAATTTAATGTAAATTTAAATGGATTGATAATACATTTCTGAACTGCACTTTTACTGTTTACAGTTGCTCTGATTCCACTCTGTAAGCTCAGTGAAGGCAGTCTGAGATGGTTGGAACGGGAGAAAGGGGCGGAGCTACCAGATTAATAAGTGACTCTGACTCTTCCTCTGTTCTCTAATGAGCAGATTTTATAAGATGGTGAACAAATTTGTCTTTATCTCTAAAAAAAGAAAAGGACATAAGCTATTTCTACAGTCACTGGTTTCTTCAGGTCAACATGAACTCATGCAAACATCCTTCCTCAAACCATCTAACTAAGAGACAGTGAGCTCAGTGCAGACAGGCGTCATCAGGACACTCGTGTGCTCTTATCTTTAGTTTTATTATTTTGATCAGTCTGTAAAGTTTTATTCCGACTCTCCTTTGTTCTTCTTTGTAAATCCTGACCTGGCTTTGATGTCCTCGGATCTGATGAGACGTTTGCGGGTCTTCTTCTCTATTTCTTCTCTCAGGGTCTTCTTTAAACTGTGGATTATCGGCCCTCTATTCTGCCTGTCTGCAGGTTATGTAGCTGATATTTTGAGAGGTTTCTGTGCAGATGTTTGGAAAGCTCACGCAACAGGAAGACCTTATATAGCCAGTCAGGTACAGCGAAATACTGCAGGCTGATCATTTAGCAAAATTATTTCTGGGACAATATACTGCCCAAAATAAACAGTTATTGTGACGGACACAGTTTAAACTTTATCACTTCTAAAAAATGTCAGGCTTTTATCAGTGTTACAGCAAACTGAGACCACTGAGGGCTGAAGCTTCTATTTAAGGGGAGGAAAACATCAGTCATTTACAAACTTCTGAAGCAGAGAAAGAGAGAGAGAGAGAGAGAGAGACTCAGAGAAAGAGAGAGAGAGAGAGAGAGAGAGAGAGAGAGAGACAGAGAGAGATTTTCCATACAGCCCAAGGCCTACACTGAGCTTACAGACAGAGATGAAGAGACAGGAACAAAGTGTTTCCATTGCTCTGGCTGCTTGTGACACACACACACACACACACACACACACACACACACTCTAGCCTTTGGCCATGGAACTGTCAGCAGGTCACGCAGATAACGATAACAAGACTCTCCACACTTTATTCTCTCTCTCACACACACTCACACACACACACACTCTCACATATATATATGATTTTACAGCTTGGTCCCCCCCAGTTCAAAATTTCCATCTGCGCCCCTGAACTCAACCACTCAACTCTCCAACTCAACCACTCTACTCAACCACTGAACCTCTCAACTCTCCAACTCAACTCAACCACTCAACTCTCCAACTCAACTTAACCACTCAACTCAACCACTCAACTCAACCACTCAACTCTCCAACTCAACCACTCTACTCAACCACTGAACCTCTCAACTCTCCAACTCAACTTAACCACTCAACTCAACCACTCAACTCTCCAACTCAACTCAACCACTCAACTCTCCAACTCAACTTAACCACTCAACTCAACCACTCAACTCTCCAACTCAACTTAACCACTCAACTCAACCACTCAACTCAACCACTCAACTCTCCAACTCAACCACTCAACTCTCCAACTCAACAACTCAACTCTCCAACTCAACTTAACCACTCAACTCAACCACTCAACTCAACCACTCAACTCTCCAACTCAACCACTCTACTCAACCACTGAACCTCTCAACTCTCCAACTCAACTTAACCACTCAACTCAACCACTCAACTCTCCAACTCAACTCAACCACTCAACTCTCCAACTCAACTTAACCACTCAACTCAACCACTCAACTCTCCAACTCAACTTAACCACTCAACTCAACCACTCAACTCAACCACTCAACTCTCCAACTCAACCACTCAACTCTCCAACTCAACAACTCAACTCTCCAACTCAACTTAACCACTCAACTCAACCACTCAACTCTCCAACTCAACAACTCAACTCTCCAACTCAACTTAACCACTCAACTCAACCACTCAACTCTCCAACTCAACCACTCAACTCTCCATCTCACCCTCTCAACTCTCCAACTCAACCACTCAACTCAACCACTCAACTCAACCACTCAACCACTCAACTCTCCAACTCAACCCTCCAACTCAACAACTCAACCACTCAACTCAACCACTCAACTCTCCAACTCAACCTCTCTATTTCCCCTCTCTCATCTTATCTCACATTATTTGCAATGTTCAGATCTTCCCTTGACCTTTGACCCCGGGGGTGTCTGGTCTGATGTGTACCTTCACAGTGAGGGTGAATCCTGCGGAGTACAGCGGGTTCTCTCGGTCCAGTCGGCCGTTTACGGTCAGAGAGCCGCTGATATAATCCAGAGCGAAGACGCTGTTGGTGTTTCCTAATGAACAGGAACAAAAAGACAGAAGAGAAAACTGAACATTAACACCATGAACACATGAACCTGACACGACCTCAAACCCACCACTACAACAGATACAAACGGGGGTGAAATTATATTACAGAAAGTACTATAGCTGTATACTTTAAAAGATATAAAATATAAAACATTCTGTTTAACATTTTTTTATTTAGAAAATAATTCCATATGTTTTATTTCTTTATAGTTTGGATGATTTTAGCATTTATCTATTTATTATGAAAAATCACTACATTTAAAGTGTGTCCCAACATTTGACTGGTACTGTACGTAGCTCTGATGCTACAGCTAGTGGATAATGGTTCTGGACAGAATCACACTAAGGTACTAAGATCCGAGATTCTCTCGGGCTCCTGCTGCTGATGGCTGGCAGCGTGGGAATCCTCGGGGCACAGTGGAAATGCCTCTATGTACCTCACAGCCCACGGCTATCAGCAATAAATAATTAGCTTTATATAATTTGACATAGAACAGAATCATCGCTGTTGTTTTGCTGAGCTGCTTTAATGTAATTACAGTTTTACAGTTTAATTATTTTTACATTTGCCCCACATTCTGCAGCACGGTTTAAAATCATATCAATCTGCAGAGCATAATTAGTGTACAGCATGAGGGAGAGAGATTAATATAAACACAGAAAATAAAAATATAGAAATACTGTGTGAAAAATGGATTTAATACACAGAATACAGGGAAGAGGAATAATGAAGAGATGAACAGTAGAGCAGATCAGAAAGACAGAACAACAGGAGTGAATATAATCTCACAACATCAAAGGATAACAGAACTTAAACAGGGTTCTGTATAAAGTTATAAAGTATCTCTTGTCTCTACTTTCAAGCTCATGTTTTCTATTGATGTCTTTTCTTTCTTCTCAATACATTTTCTCTGATCTTTATCTCTCATTTCTTCTTCATTTTTCCACATCCTTTACATCATTTCTTTACATCTATGAATCCATCCTTCCCTCCTCTCAACCTGTAAATCTTCTAAACCTCTTATCTTTCAAGATCCTTTTTTCTGAATCTCTTATCTCCTCTCAGCCTCTCCTCTCCTCTCTTAATCTCTCTTATCTTCTCTTCTCTAAATTTCTGAACCTCTCTTATCTTTTCTTTTCTTTTCTTTACTCCTCTCTACCTCTCCTGCAATCACTTCTTCACTTTGTCTCCCGGTCCTGTCTCTCTTTCTCTCTCTCTATTGCTCTTATCTCTTCATCCCCTCATCACTCCTCTCGCATCTCTGGTCGGTGCTATTGTTATGCTAAATTGGACATGACAAAATCTTTTGCAGTGGAATTGAGATTGAGTGCTTCAGAGCATGCACCAGCACCCGGCCTGCCTCACGTTCCTGCATTTCAATACCATCCTCAGCCAGAACACAATGAACATCAAACAAAGAGAACTGATGGAGGGGGGCAGAGATGTGTATGCTTCTACAAAACACCAAAAAAAAAACAATTTAATCATGCTTATTAATTCATCTTCCACAACAGCGCCGTGCACAAAGACCAAGCGTAGATTAGAACTGCACTGCTGACCCGGAGTTTTGATTGAAGAAACGGCATCTTTACTTAAGGAGGCTTTACTCCGGGGAGGCCGGACTGATTTGAAAATGATGATAATCATCTGGAGCAGAAATAGAAACAGATTCCGTGGGGAGGGAGGAGAATATTGGGTTGTTGCTGAGGGCTGGGTGCAGTGAGGGGCAGCACTGATTACATGTTAGCATTAGCATCACATGCTAGTGTATCACTTTCAGTTATAGCAGGTAATGAAGAGTTAAAGAGTTAAAGCTGCACTATGGAGAACTAGTACTGTATTCGCTCACGGACGCTCACTACAGGTGGTCCTGCCATTTTCACCAAAGTTACACAGCGCAGTTAGCGGCACACTGAGCCCAGAGCAGCAGAGAGATGCAGCAAGATTCTCCCTTTTATAAACCAGTGTTGCACTGAATAAAAACAACGATTTTAAAGATGATGTTTTTTTAAGGTAGAAATGCTACATAATGCTGCTTTAGGTGGATAAGCAGGTAATGTCATTTCTGTGATATGTACTAGTTAATCCCTTATATATCTGTATTTCTCATAGCTCATGATTTAATGATATGATGTAGCGTATCAGTTTCAGCAGTACAAAATTACACATCATATAGCTGTTATTCTCATCTGTTTTATATCTCTCTCTCTATCTATCTATCTATCTATCTTCTTTAAATAAAACATTAAAATGTTCTTTCAACATTCGGCTGCACCCTTTGATCTGTTCTTGTAAGGTCATGACTGATAACATGATCCACAATTGTTTCCCTTACTTGACAACTGGTTTAAATATTTTTTATGTAAATTCAATTCTGAATGGAGTAAGTAAACTGCTCAAACATAAGCCACACACTAAAGAATAACTCAACTGAAAAAAAAAATCAGCTTAACACAAAATATGACAATAAGCTCCTTAAGTAATCCCAAATATCTGCAGTTTTTAAGTCATTTTAACTGAATGATGTGATAAAAAGTGCAGTAAGATTTTACAGAGGGCCGCTGTTCACCAGATTTAATCTGAATGATGGAAGAACACAAACAGCCTAAACATGTATTCAGTACACACTTAATGTATGGAGGTTAAAAGGTTAAAAATATACGTGTCACTGTTTAAATGCATCCTAAAATCCTGCCAGGTATCCAACTCACCACCTCAACACCTCACAGCTGAACAAGCTACGAATAAACTGAATCTTAAAGACCAAATATAACTAAATGAGCACATCAGCACAGTGTAGGTGAAGCACGAACTGCAGAGCGTCTGGTGTTCCCAGCCTCCAGCTCCGTCACGCAGCTGCTTCAGGTGAGAATCTCAGCTTTCGCTCTGTTTCTGTCTAATTAAACAGATTTACTAAACACAAACAGCACATCTGCTTATTATGATAAAAAACAGTCACAAGATTTCACTGCTGTTGGTGTCAGAGAAGGGCAGCCTTCACACCATTGTTAGTACAGAGCAGAAGAGAAGAGAAATAACTCTAAATACAGATCACACGTAGCTTGTGTGCCAGTTAATTTACACCATTATATATTTACACTATTAATACACTGCCTGGCCAAAAAAAAAAGGTCACACACTCTATAATTTAGTTGGAGCGTCTTTATCTTTGATTGCTTGACGCTGCATTCACTGTGACACAGTGTTTCTCCAATAATCTTCTGCAGCGTCACAAGATTCATTTAAATCCAGTGCTGCTGCTGGATTAATGTTTAACCAAGATTTTGCAGCAGCATTCTTCATTAATTGCACATTGCAGCAGTAAGAGCAGAGTGTGAAGGTTCAATTAGCAGGGTAAGAGCACAGTTCTGCTCTAAATATTGCAATGAATGAACACAACATTATGTGAGACATACCAGAGTTCAAAAGAGGACAAATTGTTGGTGCACGTCTTGCTGGAGCATCTGTGACCAAGACAGCAAGTCTTTGTGATGCATCAAGAGCCACGGTATCCAGGGTAACGTCAGCATACCACCAAGAAGGACCAACCACATCCAACAGGATTAACTGTGGACGCTGTAAGAGGAAGCTGTTTGAAAGGGATGTTTGGGTGATAACCGGGATTGTCTCCAAAAAACATAAAACCACGGCTGATCAAATCACGCAGAATTCAATGTGCACCTCAACTCTCCTGTTTCCACCAGAACTGTCCGTCACCACAATCAATTATTGTGCTCTAAAACCAGGTGCTTCAGTTTCATTCTCCAACCCCTGTATATAGTGGATCTTCTTCCTCATTTTATATTGTTGTGTGATTTCAGATCAGAGAGTGTAATGAAATTTTCACCAGCACTTTCTGTGTTCACTAATTTGGTGCTCGGCTGGTCTGACAGGTGTATCGGAGCATCGCTATCTGCTATGCACATTTGCTAACCTGTAAGCGTGGGTAAATTTGCATGGCTCTGTTAGCCTGGCTGAGCTGCAGGTTGATGGAGTGGCTGGTGTGTTAAATCATCTGCTGTATGATGATAGTGAAGCAGGGCGGCTGAGGGCTGAGGAGACCATGTTCTGTGACCGAGGGTGATTTCACAGCTGCTGGACGGACAGCAGGTGTACAAGGTCTGTCCGGCTGTGTGTGAGTGTGTGTGTGTGAGTGTGTGTGAGTGTGTGAGGTCGGTTCTGTGGGTGGGGGTCCTGTATTTGTGTCAGAGCAGAGTCAGAATCAGGGCTGTAAAAGCTGATAGGGTAACAGCTGCTGTGAGATTATAGGTGGTCGAATAAAAAGTGAATGTAATTTGTAACTAAAGTAGTTTTTTGTGTATCTGTTCTTTACTAAAGTATTTTCATTTTCTATAACTACTTCTTTAAACTACTTAACATTTCTTATCTTTCTTTAAATATCTTACATTTTTCCCATATTACTATGGGAAGAAAAATCAGCAGAAATGCGTTAGTAAGCGAAAAACATGCATCAAGAAGCTGAAGTCTGGAGTCTGCAGTTGGAACGATATTAATATATGAGGATGATTTATATGGTGAAATTAAATCTGATAACAGATACACTAAAATACATATATGTATACATTTATCTAGAAGTGTTATCTTGAGAAACACCAGTATACGTTATGAGGTGTTATCTTTTGAACAAGGCTGAATTTTGGCCAACATGTTCATGGCAAGGCAGTGTGAAGTGTGAACGGGAGTTGGAGCGAGGCCTGATGGTGGTGTTAGATGGATGGTACGTACCATTACTGACATTTCTGAGTGTGTAAATATGTACCAGAAATATCTAATTCAAGGCATCACCATCCAGTGTGAACAGAGCACAGTGGGTGGAAATGATGGTGACCAACGGCATCTGGCTATGATTGTCCATGCAAACAAACAGGAAACTCCAGCAGACAGAGACCCCATACACATTTCCCACAGCTCAGAGTAGAATTCTTCAGCTTTCATAGGACATGACAAAAGTCACGGGACATGTAAAGACAGAGAGCTACAGCATACCAACCAAACCAAATGAGTTTCCTGATATTAGATTGTACATTAGATTGAACATTTCTGTGCAGCAGTGTATTATTACTACTAGTGTCAGAATCATGAAGCACAATACACATTATTCAGTAAGTAGTGCCGGTAGTGTAGTTCTGATGGTTCTGATGGTTCTGATGGTACCGGGCCATATAGCCTCTATAAACTGCAGGCAGCAGCAGCAGCGTCTGAGCGTTTAGCAGCTGAGAGTAATCAGCAGGGGGTGAGTGTATCCCGTGCTGACGGAGGAGAGGACGGGGAGATTAACCCCGGGGCATGACTGACTCTGCTCACTGCACACCGGGGCCTGGCTGAACCATTGTTGGCTGGAGAGTGGGGTGACTGGGGGCCAGCAGTGGCCGGTCAAAGCTGGCAACAGGACAAGGCCTTATGGGTAATTATTGAGGATTGAGGGCGAAAGGTGTCGACCGGAGTAGAAAAAGAGGGGAGGGAAAGTGGACTGGCTACAAATTGAGTCCTGACAAGTGTGTGTGTGTGTGTGTGTTCAAAGGAATATCCTCTCTAATAAATTCTTGTACAGTGAAAGATATTTTCACAATTTGGTACATTCCATATTATGGTACACATAATGAAAAAAATATATCAAAATAAAATAATTTACTACAAAACAATACTAAAAAAGGGATTACCTTAAACATCTATATATATATATATATATATATATATATATATATATATATATACACATATATAGTATTAATGTAATTATAACATATGCAGAAACTTGGACTGAATCCCCTCTGAATGCCTCAAATTACTTATATTACTGATTATAAATTTACATGGCTAAATCAGATTCTAATATTGTAGTACTTCAAAATATCTATCTGAATTGAACAACAACATGTACTAGGGTGGCAAATTAATTAAAATAATTACTGGAATTATTATATTAGCCTCTAAATTATTATTATTATTATTATTATTATTAATAATAAATTATTATTATTAGCCTCTAAATATGTTTTTATTGATTTATATCCTCCGTCCTAAATCACACAACACTTCCCAGATTTACTGAAGTTCTATAAAAGACATAAACAGGAGATAAAGATCTTCAGAAGCTCAGAAATCTGCTGAGTAATTCTAACAGTTGTCGAGGAGTTAACCCAGAAAGCAGCCACCAGGTCTGCACTTTGTCCCGCCCCTCTTGGACTCTGCAGATCCAATCAGATTGAAGGAGAGAGTTGAGTGACAGCTGCTCTGAGGCTGGTCAGGCAGCTAGGGTCAGTGTGGCTCTAAATTGGTTCTGTGCTTCAGCGCTCCGACCAGAATACTGATATACACCACCAGCCGTCTACTGAACGCCCCACTGAACCTCACCTGTCCCTCACACCTGTGGAGGTGGACCCGAACACACACACTATACACACACACACACACACACATACACACACACACGCACACACTATACACACACACACACACACACACACACATACACACACACACACACACGCACACACACACGCACACACACACACACACACACACACACACATACACACACAAATAGAAACACAAATGCAAACACAAAATTGTGTTTTTTATGCAATAATACTTGGGGTCATATGCATTGTACATATACTATATACTATATATATATATATAGTAAAAAAATAATAATATATATATATATATATATATATATATATATATATAAATAGTATATCTGCAAGTGTTTGTCAACTATGATGAAGATTAACAATGAAATCAATTGTTTTGTTGTTTGTATAATTATAGATCAGTATACTCCTCTACAGAGATCACATTTCTCACACACCATTACTTTTTAACTTAACATTAACATTTTTACACATATAGTTAAAGACATTTGTTTTACCAAGGTTGTGGAATACATATACATATATGCTAATAATACACTGCCTTGCCAAAAAAAAAGGTTACCAATTGGATTTAACCTAGCCAATAGGTAAGAGCATCCCATTGAATTATTGCATGGGTGATTATGTTTCAGCTGGCAACAAGTTATTTAACCCTATAAGTTAATCTGTTTTAGAAGGGTCATCAAGCAAAGAAACATCTAAGGAGATTACTGAAACTACTGAAACTGTGTAAGAACTGTCTGATATATTATTAAAAAGTGGAAAAACAGTAAAGGAAAAACATCATCTTCTAGAGATCTCGAATGATCGTGATCAACGATGTTTGGCAAAACCAAATTTTACTAAAACACTAGAACTCTGGGATATGATGTTTAATAGTGAAAGTAAGAGCTTTTCCACACACACAATCTGAAGGGAATTTAAGGGATCAGGTATAAACCATTCAGCTTTGGAACAGTGGAACTGTGATGGAGCACCATCCAATACTTAAAGAGCTGGAGGTGATGATGAGAGGATGAGGGGAGGTGGTGATCATCCAACATCCTCACCTCAGTAATTATTGTCTTTTAAATCAGCAGGTTTCCCAGGATACCAAACATCTGTTTATATAGTTTTAAAGAATGCAACTATTTTAAAAAGCAGAAACTCAAATAAAGTAGTACTACTTTTTTGGCAAAGAAACATACATCTGCATATATGAATATATTTGCAAACTTCATGTGTATATTTATGATTTTGTATGTGTGTGTATACACAGTGTCACAGTAAAAAATAGACATATAAACATATATATATATATATATATATATATATATATATATATATATATATATATATATATATATATATATATATATATATATATATATATAGTTTTTTTATAAAACAACTGAAGAAATGAAGGTCAAATCTAAGCCACTATAAACCCATTACAGCTTCACACACACACACACACACACACACTGTAAAACCCAGTGAGCCCTTCCTTACCAAGATGCTGAACATGCTGTTGCTTATGATACACTCTAACTGTGTGTGTGTGTGTGTGTGTGTGTGTGTGTGTGTGTGTGTGTGTGTGTGTGTGTGTGAAGCTGTAATGGGTTTATAGTGGCTTAGATTTGACCTTCATTTCTTCAGTTGTTTTATAACAACACAACTTAATTTCAGCAGTAAAAGTAAAGAGGATGATGAGATGCTGAATGATATGATGGAGGTAAAGCTGTGATTCAGTGGATTCTACAGCTCCAGCACTCACACGAAGATCCAATAATCAATAAAAAGTGATGTTAATTGGATCTGATCCATCGTGTCACTGCTGTAGTGAGAGAATCTCTTCTTTTGATTATTCTCATTTCCTATTTACTGAAACAGTAGGTGGTCTCTCTGGTTTGAGCCTCGCAGGCGTTCTAAAGCTTTAAACACGTCAGAATTTTAAGATGATTTGGCCGAGTCCGTGAAAACCCTGCGGACAAAACTGCTGGTTCTGAGATTTTTTGTGAGTGTGACAATATGTCTGCTGATGATGAGGTACGGAAGATCCTCTGAGCTCCCGAGGCGCTTAAAGAAGAAAGTCCTGAAAATTAATGTACGGCCTTATGGGTGTGGACGGGTGCCGAGCTAAGCTGGGGCGTATTTGACGCTGGCTTCAGACTGAACACCCTGTTCCAGCTCACAGACGCCGTGCTGCTGCTGCTGCTGCTGCTGTTCGGGTTTTACTCAGGAAGTGAAGTTTCTGCTGGAAGGCCGTGAGATGTGTTTAAAACAGCTAAAGTTGGCAGAGTTAGGAGTGTTATTTTATCGTTTTGCTTAAATGTGTGACTAATTAAATATTCCTGCTGTTTTATTGCATGGTTTGGTTTATGATGTACAAAGCAGTGAAAAAGTCAGACACCATGCTTTATTTATTAAAAGTGCTGCTATTGAGTACAATTTACTAATTTCAGATTTCTGAGGAGACGGGATGTGAGATAAGATCACTTATATAAAGAAGCAGAACATTAAAGAGGTTTCCAGTCTAAACCCGTATTTGTACAGCGGGGGGGATGAGGTCTGATGGATGGAACATAACATTTTTAAAGCTGTTTAGGTGTTTATTATTTAACAGTGTTCTGTGTCTGGTCGTTGAATGATCACCATCCCAAATAATCACCCTCCCAAACTCAACAACTCGTTCCAAAAGTACTGGATGGAGCAAATCTGTGAAAATGTTAATAGAAAGTGATTTGCTTGATCTTAAAAAAATACATTTAAATTTAATACAACATTATTTATTAGCATTAACTGAACATTTGGATGAGTGTGTGTGTGTATGTGTGTGTGTGTGTGTGTGTGTGTGTGTACAGGTCAATACAAAGATGTGAGACATGGGCAGATTGCCAAAGCTCTCACATTATCAGCAGTAGTGAGCTGGAAAATGAGAAGCTGAGGCATCCGCACCGTACACACACACACACACACACACACACACACACACACACACACACAAACACACACACACACACACACCTGCAAATTAATAACTTATATAATGATTATCAGTCAATAAACTGAGTATTAAGGTGTTTTTAAACAGATTTGAGTGTATTTTATGGAGAATGGTAACTAATGGTAACCAGATTAAGAACAGTTAATACTTGTAATGGTCAGACTGAATATTTAACATGAATTAAATTATTAATTTAAAAGTGTGCACTTAAAGATATTAAATCATGGCATTTTGTTTTTCCTTTCATAACTAAAGAAAATTTCAATACTATAATAAAACAGTATAAAAAATACTTTATAGTATATACTTTTGAAAAAATACTTCATTAGTATTTTATAGTGTGTGTGTGTGTGTGTGTAGGGGAAGTGTGTGTGTGTGTGGGATGTGTGTGTGATCAGGTAGGTAATAACGAGAGCCTCGTTCACCCTTCAAAACCTGCTCAGCGTTGAACGCTCTGCTCTACACGGCATCATGCACTCTTTATATCAGTGTTTAATCACCCGTGAAAACACGTGCACCACTTCCACACTTGTGCTCAGCCGGGAAGGAGAACCGGGTCGAGATCAGAGTCAGAGCCGCGCCAGCTCTCCTGAAATCATGAGGAATATTCCGGGCTAATGCAGGTTTATACACAATTCATTAGCCTGCTATTGGACCAATCATATCAGAATATTAAACAGTCAAACATCCATTCAGATGATTTCAACCACTCAGAACTGTTCTGATAGGTGGAGATCTCTCTCACAATACAGACAACACAGAACACCAGCGCTGCACACCTGGTCCTGTTAAATTACCTGAGAACAACCTGAGCTTCTGAAATCTATTGTTACTGTATCTGCACGAAGAGATTAACTGTGTGAATGTAATAATAATAATAATAATAATAATAATAATAATAATAATAATATACAGTGACATGCAAATTTTTAGGCACTCAGGTAAACCTTTGCACCTGAAGACTCCAGAGAGAGACGTGTACATTCTTACGATTTAATTCTGTTTGAGCTTCTCTGATTTTCTAGATGATAAACATCACCAGCTCTCTTTCTTTTAATGCAGGAGCTTCTGGTGCAGAAACACAGCAATGCTAACCCTGTTAGTCAGGCTAACATCAGAGCTACACCTGATTACACTGCCTGGCAGCACTCTGAATAAAATGAAATAAAACAGAATAAAACTCTTTAAAACAGCTCACACACTCCAACACAAACCAACAATAAATACAAATATTTACAAATCTAATTATCATGAATCGCAGTGAAGAGCAGCTAAAGAAAAAACTACAGAAGTAAAGACAGGAGCTTACCAAAACTAAAGCAACATCTTCTTCATTTTTATGCTGGAAGCACACACACACACACACACACACACTTTATTAGGGGCTCAAGCTTGTTCTACAGCAGGTCATAAGGCCCTGTATTGATCTGTGGCCTTCAGATCCCTGAAGGAATAATCAAACATGGAGGAACAGAGAACAGAATCTGATCCACCACAAAACATATAAGATATATTCTTTACAGCAGATCTGCAGATGATTGAACTCCCCACACTTTCGTGTAAACTGAGGACATATGAGTGTAAACTAAATGTCCAAATGTTTGTGGACTCTCACACTGCCTAGTGAATACATTCACTAACTGTAAAACTCAAGCATCGCTGAGACAGACGTGAAGACATACTCTCAATACAACAGAAATCTCTGGAGCAGATAAACCAACTCACAACAAAAGGTGATAAATGAATAATAAAAAATCTAGGATTAATATTGTTAGGGGATTTTGTTAGTTTTACAAGTTTAAGTCACAGAATTAAAAACACGTACAAGGAGAGCAGAAATAAAAAGGTGAAAAAGTGAAATAGCCGCTGGTATAATGTTATTAAAAGCAGTTAAGGCATGAAATAAACTGATTTAGCTAACTATAGAAGTAAAGAGAGTACAGGAGGGCGCGTCTCTGTTATGCGAGCTACACTTCTGAGTTCTGCCCACTGTGGATTAAAGAAATTTTAAATGTCCACACAACTTTTTTTTTTTTACAAAAAGTGATCAGTTCTCACTCCAATACCAACATAATGTCTTGTTGCTTTGTGATGAGCCCACTGGCCAGTGCTCAACCTCACTCACAAGATATCACCTCACAAATTATACAGGTGTGTTCCCAAGTCATCCCACTTCATGATTCATCTACATAACGCTGCCCCATGAGGTTTGGTAAATCAGTGTATATAGTATATATGTGTTACTCTGTGTGTTACTGTGTGTGTGTGTGTGTGTGTGTGTGTGTGTGTGTGAGTGTGTGTGTTACTGTGTGTGTGTGTGTGTATAATGTAGGAGTATAGAGGACTGGTTGCTTTGTGAGCCGATCTAAAGCTGGAGACAGCGGTGAGATTCTATTAAAGATAGGGGCAGAAACACAGGCGGTGGTGGTGATGGTGGTGATGGAGCTGATGGTGGTGATGGTGCTGATGGTGCTGATGATGGTGGTGATGGTGCTGATGTTTCTGATGATGGTGCTGATGGTGCTGATGGTGCTGATGATGGTGGTGATGGAGCTGATGGTGGTGATGGTGGTGATGGTGGTGATGGTGGTGGTGATGGTGGTGGTGATGGTGCTGATGATGGTGGTGATGATGGTGGTGATGGTGCTGATGGTTCTGATGATGGTGGTGATGGTGCTGATGGTGCTGATGATGGTGGTGATGGAGCTGATGGTGGTGATGGTGGTGGTGATGGTGCTGATGATGATGGTGATGGAGCTGATGGTGGTAGTGATGGTGCTGATGATGATGGAGCTGATGGTGGTGATGGAGCTGATGGTGGTGATGGAGCTGATGGTGGTGATGGTGGTGATGGTGCTGATGGTGCTGTGTGAGAGAGTCTGAGAGCGGATTTTCCGGGTGGTGGGCGGAGCTGCTGTTGTGAGGAACAGTCACAGGTTACTGCGTTTAAATAGACTGAACAAAGCATGAGCAGGTCACGTGCAAACGAGCCTCTGGAAGTGTGAGCGAGCGTTCTCAAGTGTGTGTGTGTGTGAGGGTGTGTGTGTGTGTGTAAGAGTGTGTGTGTGTGAGTGTGTGTGTGAGTGTGTGTGTGTGTGTGTGTGTGTGTGCGTGTGAGATTAGCGCGGCTCACAGGACAGGGTCGAGTCTAATTGAAAAGCTGTAGAGAGAGCGCTAAGAGACGAGATAAAGATCCTATAGAGGAACATGACTAAGCTAAAGCTGTGTTACACCTTCCTGCAGCCATCAGAGCAGGAGGGCACAGCGACACTGCTCAAAAAGAAGTGTGTGTGTATAGTGTGTGTGTGTGTGTGTATAGTGTGTGTGTGTAAAACCGAGAATAATCGCCTTTTCTGCTTATCTAGTCGTCCAGGCGGGAAACAGGCAGGCTAACCTGTGAGATTTCTGTAAGACTAGAAGCTGCAGAATTGTGAGCGTTCCTCACCGGCTCACTGTACACTCTCTCTCTCTCTCTCTCTCTCTCTCTCTCTCTCTCTCTCTCTCTCTCTCTCTCTCTCTCTCTCTCTCTCTCTCTCTCTCTCTCTCTCGTGAAAGAGAGAGATGAACAGCATGGCCCTCGTGAGCACACGTCAGTGGTGAACGTGATTTCTCAGCATGTTAGCTAAATTAGACACTGTGTGTACGGAGAGAGAGAAAGATCTTAGCACTGAGAAAGTTGTAAGACGAGCTCTGCTTGTGATTGGCTGAGCTGTAGCTGTAGCTGCTGTATGTCTCACAGACTGCTGGTTGAGTTTTACTAAAACAGAACAGAATCTTGATTAAAGGTTGTGTAGCTGCAGGCAGAGTCACAGGCCACACCCACACACAGATTGCTGTGACATACTGCACAGTTCTAGTTAGAAAATACTGCCTGCAGCTCTGCTGACAAGAGCTGACAGTGGTTGAACTTTGCATGTTTAATGAATAACTGTCCCATTTAACATTAACTAAGCAAGATATTTTACTATCTATATATTAGCAGAGTAACAGATCGGAGCTGATTTTTAGGCCACAGTATCTGAAGGGGAAGCAGGTGAGGGATGAACTGTGAGGGTCAGATTGTCCGTCTCCCTCTGAGCCAGAGATCAGTTTAAATCTGGCCTTGGGAATTCTCCTGTAAAAATGTTCTCTGTCCATCACTAATGTATTCCGCAGGCATGAATGCACTCTGAAGGCCTCCTCCAGACTCCCGACGATTTGTTAGGAATAGCTCTGCTTGTGTTCAGCAGGGCTGTGGCTGAAGACCAGTTCCTCGGAGTGCTGGTAGTGCTGGGTGATTTTCACGATAAATTTAATTAATTAGATTAATTCGAATTATAGTTTTAATGCAATTTCTAAAATGAAGTAATCATGATTTTACATTCAGACATTCTATCTTTTTAATCTAAAATATCTAAAAACGCTCCTCATTTCTAAAGTGTTTATCCGTCTTACCCTGGTTACCGGCGCCTCCCACAGACTAACCCGCGCATATTTACTAATCATTCCTCCAAAGACTGAACTCACACTGAACTCATACCGAAAGTGTGACACTTTCGTCAGTGTGAGAGTTTTTCTGCGGTGTGTAGATAAGAGGTCAGCGTGTTATATGAACACATGGGTTTTTAAACAATGTTTTGAATCATTGATTCACTCAATGACTCAACACAATGCATCTGAACACCAAACACAATTTTTTCTACTGGTAAACCAAGTTTTGAACCATTTCTTTGTCATCTGTAGTGTGTATGATTTTAACTGGCGGAGCGTCCGTCTCCCTCTGAGCCTGAGATCTGTGTAAAACTGGCCTCGGGGACGCCTCTGCTCTCCATTAATAACGTATTCAGCAGGAATGAGTGAACTCTGAAGGACTCCTCCAGACTCCCCACAGGGGCCAAACACAACTTACACACATTTTGATGTATATTATTCTTGCTCAATCACTCACCAGCATACATACACAGTTACACACACTCTCTCACACACAATCATAGTCTTTTTATTTGATTCTGAGGAGCTCAGAGCACCTTTACACATTCGGGCTGCAAATAATGATTATTTTGGAAGTCGATTAATCTGGTGATTATTTTTTAGATTATTTGATTAGTCAGCGACTATTTCTGCCATCTCTAAAAATGATAGAAACAGCAGAACATGATATTTAAATGGCATTTAAATGTCTGAACGTTGTTTAAACAAGGAAAGTACTGATATTTAGTGATTTAAAATGTAATCTGTTGTGTTTGGGCACTTTTAGAGACACAGAATAAGTCAAGTGTAAACTGTGTGAGTGAGCTGTTTACCCTCATTTATCTCCCATTGCGGCGCTTCTGTCTCCAGCACTGTGTGTAATTCTGTACTGTTAAAAATTAATGATTAATCGACAATGAAATCTGTAGTCGACAAATTTAATTAATCGACATTGACTAATTAACTAATTGTAGCCGCCCTAACACACACATACACATGTTCCTCAGTCTTGTCATGTTCCTGACCTCTCCACAGTATGCAGAAGAGCCCCCCCCCCCCCTATAACCAAGACACTTCAAACCAGCCAAACCCCCCACAGCAACCCAACCACCCACTGAAGCTCAGTGAATCCAGGGAGAGAGGGGCAGAACTGAGGGTTCAAACCCGAGCCTCTGAACCCCTGATACCCGACTGCATGATGTCTCCAGGCTAAAGGGACTGAGGGGCTTCTGTCTCTGAGACTTCTGACCAGACAGAGCTGTGGAGTCATCAGGTATCAGGGTTTTAACTCAGGCAATCAGCAGGATATAAAGTCTAGAATTACAGATTTATGACTGAATAAAACACAGACAGAGAAATTTCTATTAAAAGCAACTACAGGTATACATTTATTTAGAATATTTTTAAATTAGTATTAATATGCACTAATCTGCAGGTTCTCTAAACGTGATGTACTGCAGTGTGGGTTTCCTGCAGGTTCCTTAGGCTTTAGAGGTTAAAAAAATGATAAAGCTGAAATGCGTCAGTATACAGATGTCAGCAGGCGGCTGTTCTAGATACAGCACTGCATCTGGGAGGTGGTGATTACAGAGGTGATTATACAGTAAACAGCACATCAACAACAACAACAACAATCTCCTAGTGGCACTCAGAGAGAGAGAGAGAGAGAGAGAGAGAGAGAGAGAGAGAGAGAGAGAGAGAGAGAGAGAGAGAGAGAGAATAACAGAGAGAGAGAGAGAGAGAGAGAGAGAGAGAGAGAGAGAGAGAGAGAGAATAACAGAGAGAGAGAGAGAGAGAGAGAGAGAGAAATAGAGAGAGAGAGAGAGAGAGAGAGAGTTGGATATGCTAATCTCTACTCTCTAGATCATTAACACACATCACCCTGGCAATTAAAATCCCGTTTATCTTAATTACTCGACTAATGATACGAGTCCCTGAGGACACACTCCCACAGAGGACACCCAGGAACAGGCACTTCAACAAACACACACACACACACACACAACCACATAAATACACATATATACCGTATTTTCGCACTATAAGGCACATTAAAAATGTTCCCAAAAATCATCAGAGCTCCTTATAATCCGGTGCTCCTTATGTATGAATTCTATCAGTCAGGTATTAAGGAGCAGTAAAGACAATCCACTGAAGTACAGAGTTATACAGGAGTTTCAGTTTAGTTCTCCAGCACCCAGACTGGAGCAGCATTAGCATTAGCTGCTAACCACAGCGCTAGCCCTTTCATCACTCAGAAGTGAGTATCAGACTGTGTTCTGTGTGTTTACACTGTTAAAATAAGCTACGTGGGACAAACCATGAGCTGATATCACCCTGGATTACTGGAACACTCAGGGTTCCTCAGTGTAGCGCTGTCGGGCAGCATTACTAGCAGTAATTACTGCTATTCATGGTTAGCGCTGCTGCTAACTGTGGCTAACCATGGCTAGCACTGCTGCTAACTGTACTGGTGCTAACTATCTGCACCAATTGTTGACCCAGATGTGCAAATGCACATACAGGTTGGTCATTTCCTGTAGAAAAGTACTGACAAAAGAACAGGACACTCAGAAACAAATACCAACATATACATTATTTTACGTTGCAGTCATTGTTCCAAAATCTAGAAGAGAGAGTTGTTTTGACAAAAGCAGGATAAACTATTTTTAAAGCCTTGATTTTGGAAGAAAGAATAAATGTCCCAAAACTTTTGTCCGTGCAGTATATATGTGTAGCCTTACCCTGTGTTCATACTTTTCCCAAAATGGTGCGATTTGCAGCTTCGATTCAGCATCATGCAGAAAGATTTCCTTCATGCAAATTAATTATGACATGTAAAGCAATATTTTACACTGATTGCCCGTGCAATTTAACTATTAATTAGTAGATATTTTTCAGTATATTCTGATTACTTCAGTACCATTTTTATTACTTGAGTTTAATTTTGCAGTTTTTGCGTATATAATCTGTATACTTTAATATAAATGATGTGATTTTTTGTTGATCAGATTTTTTTCTGACATTTGTTTCTGTAATTAATCAGTACAGTAAGATGTTTCTGTAGTTTTTAATATAAATACGCTCTTGGTTACTGAGGACTTCAGTTCAGAGGCTGTAAGGAGCTCTGATGGAATCAGCAGGCAGGTGAGCAGAGAGCACATCATCACAGCCGAGAGCTGGAATCACTATAAGGCGTTTGAAAGCTACATCAGTGACACTAATGCAATTGATTTTGCCATTAGACATGATCGTGTTCACGGAAATTGAGATGCAACGCTTTCAGTATGAAACAATCACAACCCTAATGGTCTGTCATTCTCTCTCTCTCTCTCTCGCTCTCTCTCTCTCTCCTCTAAACTTCTTTCTCTTCTATTTTATCCCTTTATCCCAGAGTTTTTCAGAGTGAGAGTAGTAGTGGGAAAGCTCCTTTGACATGTTTCCACCCACGGCCTGAGAGAAACTCAAAGAAACGAACACAAGATACACACTTTTCTGTGTCCACACACACACACACACACACACACAAATATATTTACAGTTATTGAGAATGGAGGTCTCAAAGGCCCAACTTACAATTCAAGCCTATCACACACAACACATGGTCAAATCTCCTCTCTCTCTCTCTCTCTCTCTCTCTCTCTCTCTCCTCCCTCACTCCTTCCTCTCTCACTTTCTCCTCTCTGAATCTGCCTCATGCTGATAGCAATGAAAGTGATCTGTGGGGGATGCACACACACACACACACACACACACACACACACACACACATGGCTGTAGCCACACTGTGGGTGTTTAGAGTTTTGTCATCTGCTCATATACAGACTTAGCAAGCAGGCGGTTCAGATCCTGACTGTATAACTACACACCCTCACACACACATCACACACACACACACACTACATCACGCACCGAATCGCAGCCAGAGACGCGAGAGAAGCCGCAGTGCAAAATCTGACCTGATGAGTTCACAATATCAGTTTAGCACGCTTCCAAAATAACCAATCAGCTCTGGCTGCAGATAATCATAAACTCAGGAATATACCAATACATCATCTGCCATTACATTAACACCACCTGCAGTTTGCTTCTACACACACGGATCATCTTATCAGCTCCACTGAGCGTAAAAAACGTATTTCTAATTCTTCTCTTTTAATTACAGACTGATGCGTTTCTGCTTCTCTGATTCACCCTGATCTTCACTGATCAGAACAGGATTAAAACACCACAGAGCAGCTGATATTAGTGTGGGTTCTGCTGGTATGAGGGAATCCGATCTGAGGTTTTAAACACCTCAGAGTCACTGCTGGACTGAGATTATTCCACCAACCAGAAAAATCCAGCCAACAGCGTCCTGTCGGCAGTATTCATTTGAACTCTTAAGCATGGTGGTGGTGGCATCCAGTAAACCTGATATATTATAAAAAGTAGATGGAATGACACAGGATACGCAGGACTACCTCAACTGAACCATGGATGGATGGATGGATGGACGGATGGATGGATGAACGGACGAACGGACGAACGGACAAAGTTAGATAACCTGTCCTCCAAAACCTGACTTAAATCCTACTGAAATTCTGTCAAAAGTGGTCCAATGTTTATCTAAACATAATTCTGCCAGAATCTTGTTGATGGCCAACTAAAGTGTTTGTGAAGATGGAACTTATTAATCAATATTTTATACCAAATGGTGTGCATACTTTATATTCGAGACTCTAAAATATTTAGGTTTGTATGAGAAAGTTTAAATGTTTTTCTGAAAGGATGTGCTGTATTAGTGTCTGAAGTCTGTGTGAAAAGATTAGAACATCTGACTGATCTGGTTTTCAGTGCATCACTAACAGCATTTCTAAAGTCGTGATCTGGACAGTATTGTTCATGTAAAGAGAGCAGAAATCACATTCAGTGCTGGAGAACTCACACACACATCCCTTCCCCTTGTTTTGAAACACAATGATGCGTAGGCTCTGTTGTCCTTGAGTGTGGACGTTTGTGGACACACTGCACATATCAAACTCCTCACAGTGAAAAATAATACAGAGTGAACAGAGTGAGCGATAGAGAGCACAGATGAATTATGGGATACCTGATAGAAAAAGCAAATGTACATGAAATATGAGCAATGAAATGGTAATATTTGGAGGTATTGGACTTTTCTACAGATAATAAATAGCTGAACTCCAAACAACATTTTAACCCGGTCTCATCCAAAATATTAACCCTGAGTGCAGCAGGGTGTGGATGTGTGGATGTGTGGATGGATGGATGGATGGATGGATGGATGGATGGATGGATGGATGGATGGATGGATGGATGGATGGATGGATGTGTGGATGGGTGGGTGGGTGGATGGATGGATGGATGGATGGATGGATGGATGGATGGATGGATGGATGGATGGATGGATGGATGCTTTATTTATCCCGAAGGAAATTTAGGCATCCAGCAGCAACAACACAATACAATAAGAAACATACTCAGACAAATCAAAACACAGAAGAATAGAAAATATATAAGGCTATAAAAAAAAAACCTAACTATACAAGGTAAGGATCTATCTGTAAACGGAGCAGTGCAGTAGATGTTGCTGATGTTGCTAGTTAAAGAGTCTGATGGCTCTGGGGATGAAGGATTTTCTGAGTCTGTCTGTTGTGCAGCTCTGTGACAGCAGTCTGCCGCTGAACACACTCCTCTGCTTCATGATGGTGGTGTAAAGTGGGTGACTATCATTGTTCATGATAGAAAGCAGTTTATCCAAAGTCCTTCTCTCAGCTATTGTAACCAGAGAGTCCAGCTCCATTCCAACCACTGCCCCGCCCCTCCTGACCAGCTTGTCCAGCCGTGATGCATCTCTCCTCTTCATGTTGCCTCCCCAGCACACCACAGCGTAGAAGAGAATGCTGGCCACGATTGATTGGTAGAACATCTGCAGAAGCTTCTTACAGATGTTAAAGGACCGCAGTCTCCTCAGGAAATAGAGCCGGCTCTGTCCCTTCCTGTACAGGGTGTCTGTATTTGTTGACCAATCCAGTTTGTTGTCCAGCTGCAGACCAAGGTACCAATTATAGTCTAAATTCTGCTGGTTTCTTTATTATAAACTGTAAAAAAATATTTAATAATCTTATTTAAAAAGTTATTTGAGGAAATTTTAGCAGTAAAAAAAAGAATCTAAAGCGGCTCCTCCACAGTCCTGAAGGAACTTTTAACAGTATAGAGTCATAAGAAACAGTATTTTATGTAAAATAATCATTTTTCTTTCTCCTCTTGATGAATAATAAGTGACAGTGTGAAATCACGCTAACAGAGGAATCTGATTTAGCTCATATTCACTAGTAAAGGTCAGACGATATGTAAGTGTGTCTCTGAAACTTCTCGTCTGGTTTAGATCCATTCAGCTCCAGCTGAGCTCTGCCCTTTCCTCAGCCTGCAGAGTCTAATCTAAAACACCTAACCCACCTAATCAACAGCTGAGCATTACAGCGGGGGGGCAGGGTCAGGCCTACAACTAAAATGTGCATTAAGGCGGTTTGTGGGAGCGCTGATTTAGATTATTAGGATGGAAAGTAATATCCGGGATCCATCACTTCCACTAACGCAGCCTCGTTTCTCCAGGGGGTCAGAGATTAATCATTCATTCAGACTTTTACAGATTGAATCAGAATGTTTTACTAATGCAATTCAATGTTCAATTCACTCTTCAGGGTCAAACCGCCTTAAAGCTAAACTCCAGAATCTGCAGATCTCTCTGTAGTGTCCAGAGATCAGAGATCAGACAGTAACGTCCATAATTTCACTACACTCTGCAGTAAAATGTGTGATATTATAGTGTGTGCATCTCTTACGGCCCACAGTAGCTTTATGATCTGATTAGGGGTGAAACAATTACTTGAGTAATTCAAGTTACTCGATTTAAAAAATTGATCGATTAATTTTCTGTTCCTCGAGGAATCGTTTAATTTATTTTAAAACGCAGAGCACGGAATTTAACGAGGACTTTTAATGTGAAAAAGCGTGCTTAATGTTATGTCACCCACAAACAGGAAGTAGGAAGTGGAGGAGGCGGAGGGTTTTGAAGTGGTGAGCAGGTAAATTTAACTTATAATACATAAATGAGATTAATATTAATTAACAATCACCTCCCAGTACTGGGGTCTTGGGTTCAAGTCTCTATCTGGGTGGAGTTCCCATGTTCTCCCTGTGTCTACGTAGGTTTAATCCCACAGTCCAAAATCATGAAGATCAGGTAAATTGTCTAATATTCTAAATTAATCTGGTGTGTATGGGTGTGTGCCCAGATATGGATGGGCACTCTGTCCTGAGTCAATTCTATAGTGCCCGATGCAGTCCTCCTTCAGGTGGACGGTTGTTTCCGGTTGAGAGTATGCTGTGCGCTATTGGCTGCTGTAGGACCTTATTATGATAACACTGGGCTGTGAAAGAGTTTGAAATGCAATCTGAATGTTGATTTGG
>NC_064414.1:227500-230000 GCF_023375975.1 Astyanax mexicanus | reverse complement strand
GTGGGCGGCGTGGTATCGTGGCACGGTGGGCGGCGTGGTATCGTGGCTCGGTGGGCGGCGTGGTATCGTGGCACGGTGGGCGGCGTGGTATCGTGGCACGGTGGGCGGCGTGGTATCGTGGCTCGGTGGTTTAGTGGTGAGCAGGTCCTCCTCCAGCACTGAGGTCGACACTTCAGTAAAGTAGATCCAACACATCCCGTTTCTCAGTGTCTGAATGTTGACACTGCAGGACACTTAACAGCCCATCCGTCTCTGTCAGAAGCAGAAGCACATTTTGGTGACACTGGTTTTCTCACGGAGGGTGAAGGGGACCCACTGACCCACTGCTTTGTGCTCCAGCTCACTTATAGAGTTGGACTCTGGCCAGGGCACTTATTCACCACATAATCACCACCGGAGGACCAATCTCATTAAACAATTAACAGATATCTACAGGGTTTATAGACAGATATGAGTTCTGGGCCACTGCTGACTGCATACATCTATTTTCAGTCAGATTTAGTCTACAGAACCACGGAGAGAGCACTGTATAACAGTGCTGATAACAGTTCAACCCTGTAGACAGTGCAACGCAAGCGCACCATATAATACAGAGATATTTAACATCTCAGCACACACACTGTACAAACAAAGCTCATGTTCAGAGAGATGTTTAGTTAATACTTCTACTGTACAGGAAGCACAGATATGTAATAATAATAATAATAATTAAATAACACTACTTCGTGCAGAAAAGGCTTGTAAAGACTTGTCCTGTCATTTTCACAGTTCAGCACCATGGATAGTTTATCACAATGGTACTATGGGTTTCAGCACCATGGACAGCACAAGGTATAAATACAGTGAGATTCAGAACAGTGTAGAAAACATTGAAATGTGATGCTCAGCACCATGGACAGTACCGATGCTATATCACAAATAAAGAAACGTCAAGAGCCCAGAGGCTAGAGCACAAAATTCAGCTTTAAATAACTGGTACTGGTAAAAACCAGCATGTCCGTCCTGTGATAAACTGTATTAAACTGTGTGAGCTCTGTGATGGTCTATCCTGTGGGGTCCTGATCTTTAAATAACAGTGTATAAAGAGGATGATAATAAAGCATGTAGATAAACACAAACTACAGTCTGTAATTTTAGAACTACTCAGTGGTATTTTATTCTGAATTCAATTAATGATCAATAGAACAGCGAGAGCAGAAACGTGGAGGTCCTAATGTTATGCCTGATCTGTATATTCCAACCATCAAGTAAAATTGTTAAAGATACTCCTGCATAAATCTCTGCAGAGATCTGTGGTGATTGCACTGGTGATACGCTGGTATAGAGGTGCTGCGTTTTGTCCGTGAGGACCGGGTGAACAAAGCTGCTGTAATGGAGGCGCTGAGTGCAGGCAGGGAGGAGGTGTAGAGAGTTAAATGGAGGCACTGAGTAAAGGGGTTAACTGGGACTTTTGTATGCGGTTGATGAGGGAGGAGCCGGAACTCGATCGGAGCCGAGGGGTAATTTTCGGGCCTGACGTGGTTCCGCTGCAGCCTCATGTGGAGCCGAGCTCCAGACCCGGCTCAGTTCAGGGCACAGACTGAGCCCTCCAGCTGCTCCCAACAATACAGCATTGATTACACCTACGCTCCGGCTCAAAGACCAGACTCCCGACGCCCAGCTCTCTGCACCCGTCCAGCAGGGCCCATGATTGCACACCTTTCCCTCTCTTTCTCTCTCTTTCTCTCTTTCTTTCTTTCTTTCTCTTTATGAATGTCCATAGTTTCTATTTCTCTTTCTGACACAAATTAGCTTACAGTTTCTTACAGTTGTTCTCAAATTGCCTCAAGTTATATAATTTATATAATATATGATATATGTTTTTAGAGTCTTTTGCTGCAGAGTTCAGTTCCTCGTTCCTTTAAAACACTAAAGTCAAGTCATGTGATGTGTGTCTCTGTAGTGGGACTGATATCTGATGTTGTTTGTTGAATACTGATGTGTACTATTGTTTTAAAGTAAATTATTATGAGGCACACACAGCCCCGCACACACAGCCCCGCACACACAGCCCCGCACACAGCCCCGCACACACAGCCCCACACACACTGCCCCGCACACACTGCCCCGCACACACTGCCCCGCACACACAGCCCCGCACACACTGCCCCGCACACACTGCCCCGCACACACAGCCCCGCACACACAGCCCCGCACACACAGCCCCGCACACAGCCCCGCACACACAGCCCCGCACACACAGCCCCGCACACACAGCCCCGCACACACAGCCCCGCACACACTGCCCCGCACACACTGCCCCGCACACACAGCCCCGCACACACTGCCCCGCACACACTGCCCCGCACACACTGCCCCGCACACACTGCCCCGCACACACTGCCCCGCACACACTGCCCCGCACACACAGCCCCGCACACACTGCCCCGCACACACTGCCCCGCACACACTGCCCCGCACACACAGCCCCGCACACACAGCCCCGCACACACTGCCACGC
>NC_064414.1:220000-222500 GCF_023375975.1 Astyanax mexicanus | reverse complement strand
ACAAGTTTGCAATCCCTTCATGTAGTGCTGCGGCCATGTGGAGGGGGGGTTTACAGAGAGAGAGAGAGAGAGAGAGAGAGAGAGAGAAGAATAGATTAAAGTAAGAGAGTAAAAAGAGGAGAGCACAACCTACAACACAATTATATTATATACCCCTCAAATATTCTATTAATCTACAACCGCAGTGAGGAAAATGCTTATAAAATAAAAAAAGCTTAATTTTAACTTTGTTTCAGAATGACCCTAAGTTATGTTGAATCCATTCTGCCATTTCAGGCCTGAAACACATCAAAAAGACAGAGAGGGAGACGGGGCAAATTAAGAGCTAGCAGTGAGCTCAATTTTTTATCATTTGGTACAAAAGCATTTTTAGTCTTTGAGGAGCGAATATGAGCAGAGGATCTCCAAAAAAACAATGTTCCTCAATGAAATATTGAAAGTGATTTTTTGCACATTAAAGTAATTATCATCAATTCAAGGAATCAGGAAAACTTTCAGTGCACAAAGGGCGAGGACACGAGACACCAGTGATCTCTGATCCCTCAGACGCACTGCATCAAGAACCATCATTTAACCACAACCACAGTTATACAACCACACGGGCAAAGAATTACTCTGGCAAACCTTCATCGAGAACCACAGTACAGATATATACTCATAAATCATTATTTAAATTGTATTGTTCACAACAGAAGACTTGTGTTAACCATGTCCAGAAGCAGAAACAACTCAGATAAATCAATATTCCTGATCTTTTCTGGACGAAATGGACGCCATGTGCTTAAAACATTCATCACTTGGTATCATTGGTGCCAAAATATGGCAAAAATTATATAAAATGCTTTATTGAATCAACTTATTTTAAATTGTGCTGCAAGACTGAAAATGCAGGAATAGATGAATTTAACAAATGAACTGAAGCTGAGTTCATACTGTCTGCAATCAAATAAAATCTAAATAAATGGAAGAAAAACTGCACTACTTTTTTAATATGCATTTTTCTATACCGTCTCTCTCTCTCTCTCTCTCACTCTCTCTCTCTCTCTCTCTCTCGTTCTTCTGCTCTCACAGCTCCTCTCTCTCTCTCTCTCTCTCTCCTCCAGAAGAGCTCCATGTTAACAGCGTGGTGTCGGAGTAAATACAGCACATTACCCTGACGTCTCTCCACGGAACAAGGGAAATGAAAAGAGAGGGAACCACAGAGGAAGATCCACTTTACTGCACTCCTCTAAAAACACTCACAGACTCATGTCACAGGCGTTTTTAATAAATCTAAATTCACTCCAATCAAACTCACCAGTGATACGGATAGAAAACACAGAGAGATGAGTAATCATGAGTGAATGAAGAGGAGAGGAGAGATAAAACTATAAAATTCATTTTCCCACACTGGTGACACAAAGCTAAGAGCTTTAGCTTCCAGGCTAAAGTTTCAGCAGAAAATAATTCAGAATCATAAACTGAAGTTTTACGTGTGTCGTGCTAAAAGGGTAGATCTCACTGACAAAAACAATCGATCACAAACAACAATCTCTTATATTCTTAGTGCTAACACGCTAAAAGCTCTACTGGAATAAAAACTCCATCATTATTCCAAACTGATAGAATCATTATATACACATAGAATAGACTGGATACTGTATTAATCCTGAAGGGAAATGCAGATAACAGTAATGTGCTAAAACTCATATTAAAACAAATATTCATTATCGAGTGTTCAGCAAGTATTAAAACACAGTCATATACTTTTTATTGCAACACCCTAAAGATAAAAAAACTAAAACAAACAAAAAAACAGAACAACATCACAGAAACAGAAACAAAGTTTCTGTTTTACTTTTTTTAACATTTTACATTAATTTAAGGATTAATATGAAGTCTTATGAAAGTTTAAAGTTTTGTTTTGCTGTTATATATTAATTAGAGATGGAAAGATGAACGTATTGGAATCAGCTGACAGTGAGTAGCTATTAGCACAGAAACACAGCAGAACCAAAACACATTCAAGAAATATTAGTAAAATATATCTATAGAAACATCCCCTGGAATGTTTTTTTTACTTAATAAAGGTTAACAGGTTAGTGCTACAGCCTGATGTGTAATTTAAAAATACAGGATACAGAATTACAGGTTCTCCTGTGCTTCTGGATTTTCTGGATCACCCTAAAACAGATCTACCTGCTGGTTAAATACATCCAAGACTCTCCTTCAATATCCACCCCCCTCTGTCTTCCTCTTCCTCTTCCCTGTCGTTCTCATCCCTCCATCCTCTCCAGGGAAAGAGAGGGAAGAGAGAGAAACGGGGAAAGAGGGACAGGGAGTTGGGCTCAATTATACATCAAAGGGGTTATGAAAAGGGAGCAGGGGAGTAGAGAGATAGTAAGTATTGGGAGGAAAGTGTTTTGTGTGGCTGTGTGTGTGTGTGTATGTGTGTGTGTGTGTGTGTGTGTTAACACAAGTAGACCTAAAGTCATCTAAATTTCATCAACTAAAGTGTTTC
>NC_064414.1:212500-215000 GCF_023375975.1 Astyanax mexicanus | reverse complement strand
AATCTGGTGATAAATATGATCCAAATAACTACAGAGGAATCTGTGTGAACAGCAACCTGGGTAAGGTCTTCTGTAGCATTCTCAATACTCGACTCACAGACTACCTCACTGACCATAACATCCTTAGCAGAACTCAGATCGGCTTCTTACCAAACCACCGAACGTCCGACCACATTTTCACCCTCCACACGCTCATCGATAAATATGTAAACCAGAACAAAGACACAATCTTCGCATGTTTTGTAGATTTCCAAAAAGCGTTTGATTCCATTTGGCACACAGGGTTATTCTTTAAACTTATAGAAAGTGGTGTGGGAGGGAAAGTGTATGACATTATTAAATCAATGTATTCTCACAGTAATTGTGCAGTGAAAATTGGAACACAAAGGACAGAGTTTTTTCCACAGTCAAGAGGAGTACGACAGGGCTGCAGCCTCAGCCCCACACTCTTTAATATTTACATTAATGAACTGGCTGAAACATTGGAGCAGTGTGACTCAATACCCAGCCTCACTTTGGGGAATGCCAAAATCAAGTGCCTTCTATATGCAGACGACCTCGTCTTGCTGTCACCCACCAGAGAGGGTCTGCAAGAAAGCTTAAAAGTTCTGGAGAATTTCTGTCAAAACTGGGCTCTAGAAGTCAATCATCAAAAAACGAAAATAATGACCTTTCAGAGAAGATCTAAAAACCAACGGAATCACACTTTTACAATTAACAACACCAACATCCAACACACTAAATCATACACCTATCTGGGGATAACCATCAGCTCCACAGGAAGTTTTGGCTTGGCTGTGAAGGAACTCAGAGAGAAGGCGAGGAGAGCTCTATTTGCAATCAGAAAATCAATAAACTTTGAAATACCCATTACAATATGGATCAAACTTTTTAAATCTGTTATAGAACCAATAGCCCTGTATGGCAGTGAGGTGTGGGGACCCCTGGCACAAAACGACTTCACCAGTTGGGACAAACATCCGGTTGAAATTCTGCACACAGAATTTTGTAAGAGCATCCTGCACGTGCAGAGAAAGACCCCCAATAACGGCTGCAGGGCTGAGCTAGGTCAGTACCCCCTCCTCATCACCATACAGAAACGAGCTCTAAAATTCTGGAAGCACATAAAATCCAGTGACCCCCAGTCACTGCACTACCAAGCACTGTCCGAACAGGAGCTCAACATTGAGCGGAGTCCCCTCAGCCAGCTGGTCCTCAACCTCAGTGACCTAAAACCCAACAACATTACTGACAACAGATATCCTCACCACACACTCACTCAGACCATCAGACCCAACCAAATCACAACCCAACAACAACAACACTACCTCACACACTGGACCCACACTACACAACAACAATCCAAACTGCAATGCTACACAGCCCTCAATCGTGATTACACACTGGCCCCATACCTCACAGTTCTCAGAGAGAGGTCACTGAGGAAGATCCTCACCAGGTACAGACTCAGTGAGCACAGTCTGGCTGTAGAAACTGGGCGTCACAGACAGAGCTGGGCTCCCAGAGAGGCCAGGCTGTGCTCTCACTGTGATCTCGCAGTGGTGGAGACAGAGCTGCATTTCCTCACAGAATGTTCTAGATATGAGTCTGTGAGAACCCGGTTCTACCAGAGAACGAGCAGAGTCTGCCCTGAGTTCCAGCTCTGCTCAGACTCTGAGAAGCTCCAGTATATACTGGGAGAGAAGAGAGAGCTGATCACTCAGGCAGCTCGATATGTTACAGACTGTCACAACCTGAGGGACAACCAGTGTGGACAAAACCACACAATATAAATTATTATAACTCATTTCTAATATTACTGATTCATTGATATTATTACACATTTATAAAGTCTCCACACTCTTATTTCCTTCTATTTGAATGATCATTAATAATAATTATAAGTGTTAATCCTGTAAATAATCATTTCTGTTGGTGTAATTGTATATATGTAATCTTTCTTTTAATTATTTGTTATTCATTATTATTATTATTGTTTGTTTTCTGTTTTATGCTTTGGCAATAGTGTTGACTTTTACATTCATGCCAATAAAGCACTGTTGAATTGAGAGAGAGAGAGAGAGAGAGTGAATAAAAGAACGAGAGAGAGAGAGAGCGAAGGCAGAAGCATTTGCATCCAGTAGAATAGGCTGGGCTCTAAGCTGCTGTGGTTTGTGGTTGAGACAGGCAGGCCATTTCCTTCCCCCTAATCTGTTTATTATCCTCAGTGTCCGTAAGCCCACACTTCCACTGGAGACTCACAGCCGACTCAAATAAAACACCGACCCCCTTTAAACACACAAACACAGCTACACCACAAACAGAGCCATGTACACCACAACTGCATCAAATAAACACATACACTATACCACACAAACACAGGGACACGCCTCTTAATCACAGAGTATAAGTGTTTTATTCAGTCTCAATCCACAGGTCTATAAAATCAAGATCCTATTCATGCAGCCTGCACTAAGTATTATACACTGCCTGGCCAAAA
>NC_064414.1:187500-207500 GCF_023375975.1 Astyanax mexicanus | reverse complement strand
GTTCAAAAAGGAAATGCATGATGATACAAAACTGAACTTCCTATCTCTATTCACCCAACAAGCGAGAAAGAGAAACATCAACAATGTAAAGACCATCACTCACCGGGACACCAGCGTCACGCTCACAAATCAAAACCATTTTGTAATACAAGCAGGAACAGTGTTAACACATGTAGGAGCATCATGACTCTGAGCACTTTTCAATTCCTCAATTCCACAAACAAGCGCTAAAACTAAATAAGCTAAACTGTGGTTACTATCCTAGTCCTGTACAGCTCATATCTTTCTGCTGGAACACAGACAGTGTCTCCAGAGATAGTAAACTGAGTAAACTGATACTGAGCAGGATTTATAATGCACAATTATTTATTGATCTTCAGTAGAAAGTAAAAATGAATGTGAATATGAAGTATATCGGCTCTTCCTGTACGCATTCATTACAACAGTGCTTTAACACGCAGCAGAACAGAACAGAACAGAAAGTCACGCTGTTGATGTTGATTGGTTGGGGGGTGAAGCTGCCGAGTTATAAGGTTTCAAATCAACAGAAACAACATGTACATAAAAAACCTCACATACAGCACACAGGTATAAGGTCACCCAGTCTCTGCTTCCTACACCTATATCTTTCAGGGGCACTGGTGCAGAATAAAGACACACACACACACACACACGACACACACACACACGTACATATAGAAAAAGTAAACAGATAAGCCAAAAGTTTGCTTATCTATTTCGGGAGGCCAACTCTGCTTGCCTGTCTGTTTGCCAATACTTTTCAATCCATTTATATAGAGCATTATAGCTGCACCAACCTTTACCTTATCAGGGTTTATATCAGCTCTGCTTTACGAGTCAGAGATTCCTATTCAAATACACTTCTACCCAACGGACTGATAATTATGTGTTATAGGATAAATAATCATATTAAGCATAATTAATTGTGAGGAGACCTTTAGACAATTTAAACCCCTAATTTCTACTGCTTGCCACACTAATCCCTTCCTATGTATAATACTCATCTATATTGTTTTTTTTTAATAAAGGTTGATTGAGTGAACTGGTATCTTTTGAAAGCATTCTATCAGATGGAGATCACTTAAAAAAAACTAAGAATAAACATGCAAGAGTTTAGTGGAATTACAGCAAATTAGACACCAGAACTGTAAAAGAGGAAAGAAACAATAAATCTCACTAATGTGTGTGTGTGTGCTGTGTATGAGTCTGGTGCTCAGACGGTGAGTAAGTGTGTGTGTGTGTGTGTGTGTGTGTGTGTGTGTAAGTGTGTGTGTGTGTGTGTAAGTGTGTGTGTGTGTGTGTGTGTAAGTGTGTGTGTGTGTGTGTGTGTGTGTGTGTGTGTGTGTGTGTGTGTGTGTGTGTGTGTGTGTGTGTGTGTATAATGTCATTAGTGTTGCCATTTAAAAGCTCATGTCACGCTCGCTGGCTCAGTGCGGGACCCCTGGCAGGAGAAGAGCTGACGCTTAACAAAACCACGACCCTGACACTGTGCAAAAACACACACTGCCCTTTATACTGTGTGAGCGTGATTAATGGACCAATAGAAATGCTCCAAAAATACATGGAATAAAATCTTCCAGCATTAAAGTGTATTTAAATGAATAGTGTTATAAAGTTTCCAGTGCAGAGATATCAAGTTCTCTTTAAACAGAGAGAGAGAGTTCCAGTCAGATCACAGTGTGTTTAAATTAGCCTTCAGGGTTCAGAGTGTTCCAGTGGATACGGTGCTCCATGATGATACGAGAATCACCAGTTAAATTATAACATTTCATAACTTAACAACACTCACATAACACAGTATATCCTGCACATGTGACTGATTCACTAGTGTCCCTCGTATCACTGCTAGGTACTCCACAGCAAAGGCCTGCTGTGAGGAGCTGCAGAAATCAGGAGTGAAGACCTGAAGCCTCACCTGCAGAGAACAGGTTTTAAACTCCAGGCCTTAAACGGTCAAAACAGCCATTCAGCTTCTTTCTGTCCAGCGATTCGCTCGCTCTCAAACCCTGTCAGCTGGGCAGCATGTCTTTAAGTGCATCATAGAGACACTTCTGAGAGCCTTTTTATGGGTCAAGAGAGAAATCAGTTTACACCCTCTTGTGGCAAAACCTTATTTTAGTGATCTACAGCACCGGTCAATTGTGGATCATGCAGCTGGATTTTGGTGAGTTTGTGTGTGTGTTATTGTGAGAACACAAAAAATACACTTTGCGTGTTGTGAAACGTACAAATGGCGTGCACTAATTCCCTCTTAAATAATCGTGTGTGTTCTAGGCATAACGTGAAATAAACCAGTGTGCCAATCAGTGTGCCAGCTGCTCATCCTTCCCTTTAAGAGGCAGGTGAGCTCTGACTTTGGCGCGTTTGTATCTTAACAGCGTGGTGCTGTTGTGCTTCTCAGCAGAGGAAACTGTGCTGCTCGTTCACACTGTGAAGATACGCCAGCAGCTCATTTAAAGGAACAGCAATGTTATTTTATTCTTTATTCTCTTTATTGTGCGTGTGTGTGTATGTGTGTGTGTGTGTGTGTGTGTGTGTTTGTGTGATGAGCGGCGGTGTACAAGCACTGGGAGCACCTGTAGTCCTGTAGGACTCTGATGATTGATTGTTGTCTAGGTTGTATTCAGTCAGTGGAGCTCCTGTGTTTTCTGTTACCAAGATAAACAAGATAAAACTCCAGAAATGTACCTGAACACACCTCATTTCCAGAACACCACGCCCATCAGTGTAGATATATTCAGAAGATCTGCAGCTGTTTAAACCAGGCAGGAGGAAGGAGTGAAAATATACTGTTGACGGGGTGAAAGATAGCAAAGAGCATCGCGACATGCCTTTCACAGGGTGTACGATAGAGCGATGAAATTATCATATATATATATATATATATATATATATATATATATATATATATATATCATTACATCTGCCTGAGACATGACTGCATGTGTTTAGTTTCGCAGTAATCTGTGCTGAATAATTAAATAATACTCTGAATTGTGAACTATATTTAATATTTACAACATATTGAACATTTGGATTGTAATATGATGTCCACAGGAACAGTATGTTGGGATAGAATATTTCTGTATCATACACACATCTCTACATCACATAACTGCTCTTCATTGTAATAATTTGCCCTCAAATTGCAGTCATTTATATACCCGTTTATTATACCCATTTACTACAAATCCATAAGATCTGAATTTATTATATTATATAATTTATTATATAGCTCTTAAGCTCTTGTCCTTCAAAGAAATTGCAAAACAAAGGTCAGAAACACATAAGAACACACACACACACACACACATTTGTGTAAATGGCTCCAAACGCAGTAAAAGCACCACCGTAACTACTTGAACGATGATATGCTCTTCAGGCATGTGTCACACACTTAAAATGAGTAATAAGTGCTATTCATCATACTTTCACACTCAGGTATAAAAACACACAGACAAGAAGTCCTACACTGAATTAATTCAGTTTAATTCCAGACATACAATCCATCTTCTTGCCTGCTATTACACCGCTTTCAGCTTATTCATTCCTATGATGACCTTTCTCTGGTCTTACCCATTCAGAGAAAAAGAGAGAGAGAAAGAAAGAGAGGCAGGGAGAGAGAGATAAATTTCCTCAGCTCATTCTATCTGTCAGATGCTAGGCTAGCCCACCTGCTCCTCTAATGTAAGAAGCCTCCCACTTTTTTTATGACCCCACAAATTACACATGCGATTACGGGACCATATGTACAGCATTCCTGCTCCTCCCAAACACACACATGCTCTCCTCACTTCTATTAAACAACCAATTACAAGACCCAACATTCACCCCTCCTCCCGTCCAGCACTCCATTCTCACCTACTTAACCACCCGCATGCACGCTGCCTGTCCTCACAGTGAATTAATACACTATCCTGCACAGTCTCTTTAATGATCTGCCCCTGCAGACTTCATTACTCAGTTTAAGCAGGAACATCAGAGGAGACTGGAACCAAAAACTGCAGGTAAATTACAATATGAAGATCCACATCGACAGACTATTTTAACCCAATTTTCTCCCGAATTTATCTGAACCAATTAACCCAACCAATCACCACTGATTCTCACATCACACGCACATCAGGATGTATGTTTTCTCCGATACCTGCCGAACAAGTCAAATTATTTTCACACTGCCGGATCCCCAGTTCTGATACATCAGCCAAAAGATGCCTGTGCCCAACAAAGAGGATACCATACCTACCCACCAGAGAGCACAGCACATTGTCCTCGCTCGGACTGTGGTTGCTGATGGTGAAACAGCATAAAACAAACTTGTCATTCTAAACTTGGGCGATTCTTGTATTAATAGTCCTACTCACAACTCACTACTCACTACTCTACTGAAATGACAGGATGCTTTCTGTTCACGTTCATCATTTATGCAATAATTACAAATACTAACAGTGATGGAACTGTTTTAATAGATTGAATACAGTTTTACAGCTTGTCTAATGACAGATATGTATTAACTTCAGTTTTGACTGATGTAAAGCATATTGACATGGAAAAAGACATGAGACACAATCCTACTTCCTGTCCTATGACTTTTGCCATGCTTAATAGAAGCTAATGATAATGCTGCACTAATCTCTCGTGTCTGTTCACACAGTAGAGCTGGACAAAAAGTGAAAAGCTGTGCAGAATACCCACAATACAAAGCATTTGTTAATCCATGAAATGCATGATTGGTGTTTGATGGAAAGTGTGTGAAATAACTAAAGCAATTTTAATTTTTATATAAACAGACCCCACTAAAAATAAACAGACAAACTTACTGGGGCAAATAAAACACTTCACACTGAACCAAAGAAATGTAAAGGTAAAGCTTTACTCCTCTTGGTGACACGATACTAAAATCCTTACAGAACCCACAGCAGGATCAGAATTTTACAGAAAACACTACAAACCTGAAGGGAGAATCTGAGTCCGGCCCGTGCTCTTCACTATACGGCTCTGAGTTCGGCGGCCGTTTGAATGACAGGTTGATGGAGTGATGTGGTTGTGTGTTCCCTACGACTGCAGGGGTCACGGGGGGGTCAAGAAAGGTAATGAGGCCATAAAAATGCAGAGTGGAGAGCCGGAGGACGTACGGATGGAGTGAGAGAGAGGGAGGGGTATAAACACAAAATAAATAAATCGAAAAAATAAAGAGAAACTTTGTTGAAAAACAGACCAGTCCTCCACCCTCCTCCCCCCGGATTAACACTATAACCCCCCCATAATAATATTAATAACGCTTCCTTTAGAGGCCGCTCTAATCCAATATGACCCGCATCGCCCAGCCGTGCAACAATAACTCATCACCAAACTGGGATTAGTGTTCTCCTTCAGAGAGGAGAAATGATGTTTCATATACTAACAGAAAATAAGTTTAGCAAATCATGTAAATTACCTTTCAAATTAGATACTGAATTATTTACAGTAGAATAATTACATTTATATTCATACTAGGCACTAAATTCTTTTATATTTGAAGTAAATAGTGATTTATAGTAGATGATTAATTATTTCTCATTTACGATAGATACTGAATAATTCCATTTATATTTACATTAGGCACTAAATCCTGTGAATGTGAAATATAAATCAGACAGTGATTTGAAGTAGATAATTAATTAATTGTAGATACTAATTCATTTATTACCAATTAGAAACAAAATTGTTTTAATAGATGATGAAGAATTTGTAGTTGATACCGAATGATTTATAGCAGACACTGAATAATTATTAGTCAACAATAAATTATTTTACAAATTTACTAAATTATTGAATATTTAAGGAGGAATAGTAGATACTGATTAATTAACTGTAGATACTGAATCATTCCGTTTACATTACTGTTTACAGTAGATAATTAGTCAAATACAGTTTATACTGAATACTTAATATTTACTCAGTAAACACTGAATCATTTGCAGTAAGTACTGAATAATTTAGAGTCACTATATGAATTTTTGGACTGAATTACTGAATTGTGGATGTACGGATACCATACTGACTGTATACTCTTCTGTGTTCTTTATTATAAGAAGAAAGTGTAAATAGAATACTGCAGCTGTATTTTATTTAGTTTTAGTTGTTTTTCTATTGCTTGTGAACTGGTAGATTGAAGCAGTGAGATTTGTTTCTGGTGTAAAATTTAAGGTGGAATTTTTTTAAAAAATTCAATCTGAACTTAAAAATAGTTTACTGCTATGATTTACAAGCAGCTCCATCAGTAATTGTGTGAACTCTGTTTTTTTAGTCTAAAGTAGTGGAAAGGCCCTTTAGGCTCCTCTGAAGAGACATGTTGAGGCGAAGTGGAGAAGAGCTTGTTAAACCGGGTACTGAAATGGGAGGAGAGTCTCTTACAGGGAATAAATGAGCATATCTAGAACCGTCTTCATGTTCCGGTTGCTGTTCTGAAGCTCCTGAGTGTTACGGCAGATCGTGTTGGTCGGGTTAGACAGACAGTGAGCAGATAGATTAAGAATGAATTAGGAATTAGTTTGTAGAACTGTTTTTTTCCTTAAGAATGTTGTTTTCTAGTCGTTGCTGTTGTTCTTTAATTTTAAAAACATGAATTATGTAAAATTTACATTTATTTTTAACTGTAAATTCTGGGCCTATGCCCTTTATTTACTAATAGAATCATACTGGTAAATCTTAAGTGGCAGCACAAGATATATAATTTAGTGGCACTACAAAAACTGAAAAGGAATCAAAACTAACATTTTTGCTCAACTAAGTTAAAAATGCTCTTTTAACTGAAAAAATCTGGGTGAGCTCAGGTCCATTCAATTCAATTCTAACATATTTATTTAGCACTTTTTACAATAAACAGGTCCAAACCTCTTAAGTAAACTCAAAGACAGCATGGGCAACAGCGGCAAAAAACTCCCTGAAACTGAGAGGAAGAAATCTTGGGAGGAACCAGGACTTAAAGGAGGAACCCGTCCTCCTCCGGTCGACACCAAACAAATCAATTTAGTAAAGTCTATAGGCCAAACATAAATTCTTTAAATTATTTAAATTCTCCAGAACAGTAAAGTTGAGTAAAGTGGATTAAAGCGATATAAAAACACTAGCTGGTAATTTATGCAGTATTGTTGACTGATAATCAGCTAGAATGAAATGGTCATGGTTTTGGTGGGAAACATAAAACTAATCAACCTGAAATAAACTCATAGGACTAAAAGCATAATGAGCTTTATGAATAATTTCCTCTGGTGGTTTAAAAAAATGGTTAATTTACGTACTTTAATTTATGACCCAGCATTTACATCTAACTGTGATAAAACACTGTCTGGATTAAAAGCCTGAAGGAGAGTTCCGGTTTATCATCTCAGTTAAATTTCCTTCACCCGTTCCCCCGCAAGAGCCAGAGGATACTGACTTATCAGCAGAAATGCGGCTGTATTTTTACACGCTAACGGAGACGACGAGACTCCAGTGCAGACGAGACGCGTGATCCTGCAGCAGAGTTTAGGAGAGCAGGTGACCGAGCCCCAGATCCTCAACACACATCAGACCCCCCTCTCCTCTCATGCTGGATCCAGTCAGCTTAATCATGAAGTCAGAGTACACACAGTTAAATTCATCTCTCTCTCTCTCTCTCTATCCCTCTCTCTCTCTCTCTCTCTCTCCTCTTTATTTACTCATAGTGATAGACGACGAGAAATCGCCTGAGGCTTTGAAGATTTGGTGTGAGGAGGAGTGTGGGATGCATACTCGCAAAACACACAATATGAATGCACGCTGAAGCGTAAGTGTGTGTGTGTGTGTGTGTGTGTGTGTGTGTGTGTGTCAGAGGGAGTGAGTGAGATGGAAAGAGAGAAAGAGAGAAAGAAGGAGAGAGACACTTCACTCTCTGTTTGAAGTTGGCTGCTTGGCTTTGCCAATTACCTCATATCAAGGATTAGATGAAGGAGAAAAGAGCGAGAGGGAGGAAGGATGAGTTGAAGGAGAGAGAGAGAGAGAGAGAGAGAGAGAGTAGAGGGAGTGAAGGAGAGGGGAACGAGGGAAAGAGAAAGGAGGGAAAGGAGGAGTGAGCAGGGTACAGTAGATAGGAACTCTCAGCAGGGGGTCCAGGCACCACTTTCCCTCAAATAGGACTCCAGAGATGAGGAGACATGAGGAGAATTTGGGACAAGAAATAAGAATGTAAGGAAAGAAATGTACAGAAGAAAAATTGGCCAAAATACAAAGACATTGGATTCAGTCACATAAATAAATCCATAAACCCATGAAACCCTTTTTATCCTTTATTTTTTAATGAATGTTTATATAACTATGGTCTTAATTTAAAACCATTTTGACAGAGGGTAGTGTAATAATATAATTAAACCACCAATAGTGCATGTTGTATCATAAAGAGGCGGGGCTACACCTAAATGGAACAGATCACCTGTATTACATGGAGTAGCTGAGTCGTAGGTAAGCTATCAGGCAACTAGCTAGTATTATTATTGATCATGTGGTGTTATTGTGCTGTTATTAACAGACCCTCTGTAGGATTTTCTCTGCAGTTTTTATCAATAAGTTTATTATTAATGTCAACCAGAAAACGTTAGTGAGTCTACCGCAGTCAGATGTGCTGGTCTGTTTCAGTAGTATTTTTTTTTGTTTGTTTTCATCAGTTTTACCACATTTCTTTATTTTTTTGTAAATAGTCAGCAGTGTGTGCTGACAGCAGCTCGGGGGTTAAACCGGACCGTCGTAGATTTGGCTTATCTCAGCAGTAAACACAGTAAACTGTTCTGTAGATGAAGTTGGAAGAGAGATACTCTTAATGATTTGGAAATAAAAATCATCAAAAAAAAACAAGCCTGAGATAAACTTGATGGTCTACAGAAATTAGAGGGGAGTCTCTAATAAACACAGTTTGCAAATTTGGTCAAAGTTTTTGGATTAATTTCTATATGTTGTAAATGAATGGAAGGGTGCCCATATTTTCATGGATTTAACCTATAATATGCAGCACTTTAACTGACCTGCACACAGATTCAGATAATCACTTTAAATGAACGACTACATAAAAGACTTGTATCGGCTGCATGTGCTCTCATTTCTGACTGGAAATTAAAATATACCTGTCTTTAGTAACCTGTGCCCTTTCAGTTTATAAATGATCATATTAATGATCATAATATTTTACTATAGTTTGGATGATGAAAATAAGCTGCTTTGTTAGAATTGTATCTGCTAAAGCAGTAAGAGTGTGTTGCTGCCTCTGTGCTGAAAGACAAGGCTGCTGGAAGGAGAGTTCAGAGTAAAATAAGAAGTGTAGGTTTAAATACAGTTCAGGAGTTATTTTGAAGAATGGTCGGCCTCCCGCTCAATTACTTACTAAACTTCCAAAAAGTTCAGGAAAGAAAGTCAGTGAAAGCCGTTTCTCTCTGTCGGCTAATAAAGCTGCAGAGTACAGATACAGAGAACAGAGGGGTTTAGCGCGGTTTAAAAAGCTCCTCGACTGGTCAGATCCTGCTGTTTACAAACACAGTGCAGGAGCTTAAAGTAGATTCCTCTAAAACTAAAATACTGTCCACATTCTGCACTAGCTAATCTCATCACCTCTGAACCAACGTTACGTTTTTTCTCGAACGTACAGCTCAAGGAAGAAGAATTAAAAGAAGTGAGTAGGTAGAGGGATGGGAAAGAAGGTAGCATGTGCTAACCAGCAAGAAAATCTTTACACAGAAATAAAACAGCATGTTTCATTCCATATATAATAACTTCTTACCCCAACCATAGTAATAATTATCCATTTAAAATCAAAGAATTACTATTTAACCAACAATTAACACATAATAAAACCATCAGATTTCAGTGAACACTTAGAAAAGTGAACTGTGTTGAAAAATGTTAAGGCTCTATACCACCGTGTCATCATATATCATATACACATATATATTACAGTGTGTCAGACATACGTATATGATACTTTGAGGTGTAGTGTAGGAAAGACATGTTCACACTCTGGTACCTCAGGTATATTCACAGTGTAGGGCTGGTTATAGAAACTCGGGGCATTGTCATTTACATCTCCAATCTGGATGTTCACTGTGTCCTTCACCACCTGCACAAAACACAGAGCATTCGGATCACATTCACTCTGCACTGCTTATTTATATCATTTTGGTACTTAAATGTATTTAGTTTAAGACTATATGACAATATCATTATATTTCCTTCTTCCAGCACTTCAAATCATTTACATTAAATAAATAAATAATGTAGAGCCACATGAATTAATGACTTAATTAGAGGAGGAGTGCACAAACATTTAGACATATAGAAAATCTAATCTAACATAAAGGAGAGAGAAAAACTTACCCCCTGACTGTCACTGACAGAAAACACCACCTGCATCTCCGATTTAGTCTGCAGCAAAACATTAAACACAATTTAGTAATACACATTTAATAATAATAATTTAATAATAATAATAATTTAATAATAATAAAAATCTTATACAGTTTGTGTGTGTGTGAGTGTGTGTGTGTGTGTGTGTGTGTGAGTGTGTGTGTGTGTGTGTGTAAGTGTGTGTGTGTGTGTGTGTGTGTGTATATACCTCACGGTCAAGTGGCTGTCGGAGCCACACCACTCCAGTGTTCTCCTGCACAGCAAAGAAACGCGATGCTTCCTCACCGACCACCCCGAAGATCAGCGGCTCTCCATCAGGATCCACCGCCTGCAGCTGAGTCACTGATGAACCTGCAGAGAGAGAGACAAAAAAACAACTAATTAAAACCAAAAATCATTTAACCGCCCAAACACCTGCATTAGGCTCTGTAGACTCTACATGATGTATTGAGATTTAAAGACTGAATAGTGAAAAGTCACACAGTTTTATTCATTTTGAAGAGACACTGAAGGCCAAACATTGAGGGCCAAACACAGGCTGATGAGTCATGACCGATCCAGAGCGAGGAAATCTCAATCCAGCGAGAATCAATTCTACAATAATAAAGAATCAGAAATGAGCCGCACAATTACAGACAGAGCAGAACCTCCATCAAACAGCATTAAACACAGAGAGAAACAGGTCAATCAACAACAGCTTTACATCTCTCTAATCTCTCCGTCTCTCTAATGTATATACTAAATATTAATATTTGTAATATCAGCAGCATCAGCACTAAATAATGTCTTTAACTGAAAACACAGGATTAGGATTGTGGGACACTGGATAAATAAACCAGCAGGAAACAAATAAAACAACAGCAGAGAAGAGCTTCAGCTGTTCGGTTGATTGAAGGCACATTGCATTTTTGAGGGTGTGAACATTTAACATTCCTCAATCCACAGGGTCACCTGTACTCCAGAAATACACCACAGAAGCATTATCACCCACAGTGGACAGAGCAGTGAGTGGTAATGACTGTGACCAGCACAGTACAGAACCAGAACAGAGAAGCAAAGCCTCCCAGACTGAGAACGGAACTCCTACATGGTACTGTAGTTCACCATCAACTCATGGTGTTATTAGTTGCACCACACCAACCACATATCTGAGAAACTTTAGAGGGTTATTGATAGGAGTTTTTGGTTAATCAGGGCATTAATGATGAGAATTTTAAGAAATTGGACAAATTTATGTAAGAAATGTGTCACTGAGGGTTCATGGACCCATTCAGACCTCCCGGCTGATCTGATCACAAATTATTAACAAAATGCCCAACAGTTCACACCTAACACCTTAAATGCATTTCCTGTGAGAGCTTCTGATCAGATCCATCACATCACTTCAGCTGGAGATAGGGCTGGAGACGGGGCTGGAGGCGGGGCTGGAGGCGGGGCTGGAGGCGGGGCTGGAGGCGGGGCTGGAGGCGGGGCTGGGCTGAAGGTGGGGCTGAAGGCGGGGCTGGGGCGGGGCCGGGTGGAGCTGGGGGCGGGACTGGAGGCGCGACTGGAAGCAGGGCTCCAGTTTTTTTGCTGAACAGAGTCCTCCTCCTAAATCCAGATGATGAATTAGTTTTGCTTGTGCTCCAGCCGTGAGTATCACCTTCTTCCATTAGCGCTATTGTAGTGTGCTCAGCTGACCCGTGTGGACGGTGCGGTATCATTGGGATAAGGTTAATGTGGACGGGGTTTTGCCGTCAGGGGAGCCTCAAGACGCTTTGGTGTTCACAACAATAGTCATGTGGTCATAAGCGTGTCTGAGCACCTTTTGGTTTGAGTGGTCAGAATTCGATGCATCCTTGAGATGCACTGCACTCGGTTCACACCTGTGATCCTGCTGACCACTTATGATTGAATCACCCAGGACCCAGGTTAATGCCAGGTGTGAACGGGGCATGTTGTTCAGGTTTAATTCAGAAACAGCACAAGTGAACTTTTCATTGTGATTTTAATAATAAAAGTGGTTTGTTTTAAGATTTTTTTGTAAAGATATCTTATGCCCCCCCCCCCCCCCCCCCACAACACACACACACACACACAGACATTCTGACATTGTATAAAAACCTGTTTAGTGTGTGGACAGTAACAGGTGTGTGTTTATAGATGCACCTGGCGAGGGGCTCCCTAACCCATCCTGGCTTTAGATGAGATCAGAGTGCCAGTTGCCGGGATGTTGCCAGACTGCACTAATGAGAAACACCAACAAAAGAGCCTCCCAGAGCCTTCACACACACACACAAACACACACACACACACACACACTCCCTCACAAACACACACACACAGATACACACTCTCCCTCACACACAAACACACACACACACTCTCCCTCACAAACACACACACACACACACACACACACACACACACACACAAACACACACACACTCCCTCACAAACACACACACAAACACACACCCACACACACTCTCCCTCACACACAAACACACACACACACTCCCTCACAAACACACACACAAACACACACCCACACACACTCTCCCTCACACACAAACACACACACACACTCCCTCACAAACACACACACACACACACACACACACACACAGACACACAGACACTCCCGTGCTACGACAGAGGCCATGCAGTGCCTGCATTAAAGAGCAGGATGGGGGGGGGGGGGGGGGTGATACTGGGTCGAGTGAGGAGTAACCTGGAATAGAACAGGAAATGATGTACAGGTGATGTGGTCTCCTCACGATGGGACATGACAAACACAGTGAGACACTAATGAATTAAAGCAGAGTCGCACTGCAGGAGAACTTCTTACTGAAACTGAAGATCAGAAGCTTTTTATTCAGAGATTTAGTTTGGGACAAAAGTGGGACAAAATAGAAAATGTTTAAATATAGAAATCTGACCCCTCAGGCAGCACTGCATCCAGAACCATCATTCAACAAGAACCGATAGAACCACATGGGTTAGAGATTCCTTTAGCAAAACCTGTCAGGCTGAGCTGTCCATGCAATTTTCAACAAGACAATGTAAAACCGCACGCTGCACACAGAATAAAGGGATGCTTGCAGTCCTGATCCGGACCCAGTACAGAAAGTGTAGAAAAGTTTGAAATGCCTCAACAACTCATGAGGTGTTTGGAGTAGGAATTGTACAAAAAAACACCTGAAACACTTCATTTTTGGCATCTTTGGTGCCTAAATTTTGTTGTAAAAAGTGTTGTTAGAGGAAATGATAACACATAGTGGTAATGCTTTATTGGAGTGTGTTGCCAGCCTAAAATGCAGGAATGAAATGGAAGTTGACAAAACATGAAAGATTTTGGGTTCATACCCTGTGCAATAAAATAAAGTTGTCAATATATATATATATTTTTCTATTCATATATTTGCATTTTCCATACTGTCATTTTCTGCTTTGGGATTATAAGTACCATTTCTCCCTAAATATTATACTTTCCTTGATGTTGTGAGCCTCTAAAATCTCCATATATACAGCTCTGTCACTGTGTGTGATTTCTGCTTCAGTCTTATTTATCAGGACTGAATATCAGTGTGAAATTTTACCCAGATCTCAATCAGGATTAATCATAACTAATGACAAATAGACTCAATGAAGTTGTTCACTTTACAATGAAACCTTACCTGCTTCTCTCTATTTCACACACACACACACACACACACACACACACACACACACACACACACACACACACACACACACACACACACAAACACACACACACACAAACACACACACACACAAACACACAAACACACACACACACAAACACACAAACACAAACAAAACACACACACACACACACACAAACACAAACACACACACACACACAACATAAAGCTGCCACCATGTCTTAACACGGGCAGGTGCGCCAACAGCTGAAGCCTAGCCTCCCTCTATATCAGCTCCGTCACATCTGTCACAAGCCTAAACACCAGACACTACAAAGGCCAATTAGTCTCTCTCACACATTCATACACACACATACACACACACACACACACACTTTTATTAATACGCACCACTGTGGCAAGAAAAAAAGGTGAAAAAAGGACTAATTAATACAACGATTTATGAACCTCTCTCCTCCTTTCTAATGAGATTTATGCAAATTCAGCTGCTTTCAGTGTGAGTTATAATTTGGTTGAAGACGGTGCAAATTAAGCATTTTACTATAGGCTCATTAATAATCAGGACTTGGTTCTTTCTCGCGCTCTCGGGGCCCTTTCGGATTCCCGTCGCTGTGGGGACATCCATCGTCCGTGGGCAGACGTGCTGGTGCGGGAAAACAGATGGACATTCGGAAGAAATATCTTGTCTCTGAGCTCAGAGAATGCAGGAAATTCCTCCTACACGCCGGCATTTAGCACCAGTTAGAACCTGGAGGGAAGATGATTGCAGTGTCTACATGACTTTATGTGGCCCAGATACACTTTTATCAACACTATATTATCTCTACACTGAGTTATAAATACAATATCCGGATATAATGTGGTCAAACACTTTAGGATGATCCAATAAACTCAGGAACTAACTGTCTGTAGAAGTGGTGTAAGCTGTTGTGAGCATTTACACTTGTGCTTTTGTGTGTCTGTGTCACACTGCAGTTTAAATGTAAAGTTGGGAACATGAAGGCAGGAATACGATGATCAGCAGACCAATCACTGTTGCTGCAGTTGCTGCACAGCCACCATGCACAGTTTTACTAAAGGGGCGCGGCATAGAGTTACACACAGTTTATTTGACTCAGAAGCATAAATTAGCTTTAACTGTCAATCTTCCAAAAGTGAACCTAATCTTTTGGCAAAGTCTTTGTTTCTACTTACTTATGTTAATTAATACTATATGTAATATAAATGGGCTAGAGTTATGGCACCCCTCCAATGTAACAATGATACAAATACAATTGTCATCAATTACACTTGTTCTTACGACCACCACCACGTAACCATATGGCAACATCATTGCAACCACCTGTGATACCTTTAAAACAACTTAGCAACAATCTAGTAACATCATAGCAACCACTAGTCAACACCATAACAACCACTTGAGGAAACCATAGGGACCACCAAAGCAACACTTTTGCCACCAAAGAGCAAACATTTATCAACAATAACAATCATCATTTTAAACCTGTAGCAAGCACCTCAACCAACTGGAAAACAGTAGAAAACAGTAGAAAACAGTAGAAAACAGTAGAAAACAGTAGCCACATAACAAATAACACATTGGGAAAACTGTTGATGCACAAAATAACTTATAAAATATGAGTAAAAGAAATGTTTTCTATCCAATAATAACAGGTCTATCTCTATCTCAGTACAACACTGCTCTCTAATGGTCAGAGTTGAACACAACACAAAATGAGCCACTGTCTGAGACAAATCTGTATAAACTTAATATTGCAGTATTTACATTCCTACGTATAAGCATGCACTCATCTGCGCATGAGTTTAAATTCTTTCTCAGCAAGGCCTGTGTGTGTGTGTGTGTGTGTGTGTGTGTGTGTGTGTGTGTGTGTGTGTGTGTGAATGTGTGAATATGTATGTGTGTGTGTGTGTGTGTGTGTGTGAATGTGTGAATATGTATGTGTGTGTGTGTGTGTGTGTGTGTGAATGTGTGAATATGTATGTGTGTGTGTGTTAGTGTGTGTGTGTGTGTGTGTGTGTGTGTGTGTGAATGTGTGAATATGTATGTGTGTGTGTGTGTGTGTGTGTGTGTGTGTGTGTGTGTGTGTGTGTGTGTGTGTGTGTGTGTGTGTGTGTGTGTGTGCTTATCAGTGGCGGTGAGGCAGGCAGCCCTTTCGTCTCGTCCTCTCCCCAGCCTCCTGCTCTCGCTGACAAATGACGCTATTTAGCTGAAAGTGATGCCGGTATTAAGCTTATGAATGATACACTGCACATTAACAGCCTCCAGAGCAGAGAGCCACTGACAAGAGCAATGTACCCCCGGCCTCATCCATCTCTCTCTCTCTCTCTGTCTCTCTGTCTCTCTGTCTCTCTGTCCCTCTGTCCCTCCGTCTCCCTCTCCCTCTCCCTCTCCCTCTCCCTCTCCGTCTCTCTCTCTCTCTCTCTCTCTCTCTCTCTCTGTTTGTAGAGGGTGTTATGCAGCTGTCTCTACACACAGAGCAGATGAGTTACTCTGGACCACATGACCTCAGGGCTGGACTCTCTTATTCATCAAAGTTACGTAGAAACGAGAGAAAAGTGAAAAAAGTAGACATACGATCTTCTCTACAGACAAACCAGAAAACAAGAGTCTCTGCAGCATCCCTGCACCCTCACTTTACCTTTATAGCAGAGATTAACCCAAACAGAACCCGAAAAGAAACGTTTACTCACAATAAATCTTAAACATAAATATTCATAAAACTACAATTACAACTAAACTATACAACGAAATAAAATAATAAATCATGACCATACCAACAAAGAACAATACTGTTCATTATGAATTATTCTAAATAAAACAACAATCTGGGGCATTTCTACCTTATATCTATAACATATTATGTAAATGTGCAGGCGTGAGCCAATAAAAACAAATCACTCATTGGCCAGGCAATTAGTAGTTTCCTTTCAAATTCACTAATTTCTTGCACTTTTTGAACAATAAGTTCGTTGTTAATCTTTGCTTGAAATTTCAAATTTACAAAAAAAAAACAAATACTTTAGCACAAGGATTCAAATGATCATTTGTATTATTACCACATTAATAGCCCTAAATTGTATTAATCATTTGATAAAATTACTATGTTTTTTTTAAGTAAACAGAAATAGTGCAAAGAGCCGATTCGATATCAGGATTCATCATGAATTATTTCAGATACGTCAGATTATAAGTATCACAGTCATGTAAAAAAAAGAAATCCATTATAGAGGAAAAAATACATCAGGATGCATCGATAATTGTTTTATAATTGCATTGCAGACCCCAGACATGTGATCAAACTAAAATGGACAAAACAATGAAGCTTAACTTTAGAAACTCTTCTGAGATGTCTTAGTAAGAAATGTGTAGTTTCTCACTCCTGTTCTAAACCCTTTAATAATGCACTGATATTAAACACTTTCTAAATTAATCTTTGTTACATGCAGTTACAGCACATGCAGATCTAAATACCCAAAGCAGAAAACAAAACACTGCTTAATTTTGTTGGAATATTTAGAAATGTAAAATACTGCACTCGTGCAGCAGACAGTGAAATTACCAGCATTAAACGAGCCCTGTGGACTCAAACAGCATCCCGGTTAGGCTCCTAACTCAACACTGAATGAAGCGCGACCCGTCGGGCCGGGAGCCATGTTTGTTTGTAAAAGCAGTCTGTAGGGAGAGTCTGTGCTGGGGGGGTGGGGGTTTGGTGTGGGGGGAGTTTGGTGTGGGGAGAGTTTGGTGGGGGGGAGTTTGGGCTGGGGGGAGGCAGGATGCAGGTTCAGCAGGGCGGGGATACGGAAGGAGAAACTCAGGCTTTGCTCCAGGACGGCAGCAGGCGGCAGAGAATAGCGGCGAAACGTGAAAACGAAAGAGTGAAAGAGAGAAGCGCTAAATCAGGATATGAAGAAAGAGAAAAGAGAAGAGGGCTTCAATTTCAAAACTTAAAATAGAGCGCAGTATAACAGCCTGCAGCAGGTTGTGAATAATGTTCATTCAGGGAGCCTCTCAGAGAGGAACAGCGGTAAAAACACAGGATCTTCTGTGGATCGTGTGTAAAACAGTCAGTCCAGTTGTGAGGATCAGGATTATAAGCTACAGTATAAACACATTTAAACCATCTTATACACCATATGTAATCTATCATCTTAACCCTATTTATGATTAATAATCACAAACAATGATTGGTGCATTTACCTTCAACTATGGTTACCAAGAACACATATTACTTTTAAAGTTGAATTTCTCTGCACAAGTCACATTAAAACAAAATTAAACTGATAAGTGGCCATATGTCTAAACTATATCTTATTATTGTGCCCTTAATTACTGATCAGAACTTTAAAGTCTCTTATACACAAATTTGTACCTCAAAGCATCAGTTTGAGAGCCTGAAGTAGCATGCGTGAATACTGATGTGTGTGTGATCCTGATGTGTTTGTGTGTGTGTGATCCTGATGTGTGTGTGTGTGTGTGTTTGTGTGTGTGTGTGTGTGTGTGTGTGTGTGTGTGTGTGTGTGAGTACAGACCCGAAGGCAGCGGTATGTTTAAAACAGCTCCAGGCTTGTAGACGAGGAGGCCCAGGAGGCTCTTAAATCACCCCACAGAGGGCATTCATCCCCGGGCAGATCAATAGAGCCTCAGCCCCGGTGACTGGAGACGACCCCCAGAGGACCGGGGCAGCACACCTAAACTTTATTAATGTCATCCCATCTCTACACACCACAGCTGGGACACCAGTACTGGAGATGCGTGTGTGTGTGTGTGTGTGTGTGTGTGTGTGTGTGCGTGTGTGTGTGTGCGTGTGTGTGTGTGTGTGTGTGCGTGCCATCTTCAGTGTTTTATTCTTCCAGTCTTTTACAACAGTTTGAAAATTGTCTTCTGTCTATTAAATACAAGAAAAGACACAGTTTTTGGCACTTTTAAATTAATTAATAAGGGATTGAATTAAATAAAAATATGTAATTTAAATATGAAGATGACTAACATCTTCCTCAGAGAATTTAAATGTTCGCAATGAACAATTTAAGCATTTGGTAAAACTAGAGAAATGCAACATACAGTTACAGTATATTTATAATCAGATTAATACAGTAATCTGATTATTTAAGTAGTGATGTATACAACATACCTTCGATTTCATAGATCAGAATAAGAGATCTGATTAAGAGAGCTTGATTTTAGCTCAGTAGTGAATTTTAACTCTTAAACTCTATGTTAAAACAGACCACAGTACCAGACATAACGGAGCAATGTTTAATACAGCACCCAATTAAAATAAAGCATTTAAATAATATTTAAATTCTAGCTGATATTTGTGCAGAATATTGCAGCTCAATGTGTTAAAAAATAATGTTTTTGTCTAGAGTCTAACTCTGTAAGTTTATTGTCTCACTGCACAGTAAAAGTCTGAATATTGTCTGACTTAAACTCTGAGCTCTGATCTGATTACTGATTCAAACAGAATTTGAGATAAATGATTGATTAATTTCTGATATCAGAATAATTTTACTGTGTTGATTATATAGGTTTAAGATCTGTTAATATATGAGTATATCTGTATGTTACTCTGGTCTTCAGTAATGAAGGTCAGAACACTGACTCTGTGTTGCTCTGAAAGTCGTTCTGTTCTGTTCATCCCTTAAGTCGACACTGATACAGACATTTAAAACCCAAAGAGAACTGCACGTCATTTATAAATGTTGAATGGGGTGAGAAGGTGTGAATGCTGATGTCGTTTTAAATGGGAACTGAATCTCTTAAGCAAGTCAGACTTTATTAAAGAGGAAAATCCCTGTTTTTAAAATTATTATGCTTAAAGTATTACACTCATAACATGTGAGAGAAAACCATGGACAATCATTTTAGAGCTTTTCTGTGCTCTTAGTAAAAAAGTGTGT
>NC_064414.1:180000-182500 GCF_023375975.1 Astyanax mexicanus | reverse complement strand
CTCCAACACACACCTCCATCCTCCTACACACACCTCCATCCTCCTACACACACCTCCATCCTCCTACACACACCTCCATCCTCCTACACACACCTCCATCCTCCAACACACACCTCCATCCTCCTACACACACCTCCATCCTCCTACACACACCTCCATCCTCCTACACACACCTCCATCCTCCAACACACACCTCCATCCTCCAACACACACCTCCATCCTCCAACACACACCTCCATCCTCCTACACACACCTCCATCCTCCTACACACACCTCCATCCTCCAACACACACCTCCATCCTCCAACACACACCTCCATCCTCCTACACACACCTCCATCCTGCTACACACACCTCCATCCTCCAACACACACCTCCATCCTCCAACACACACCTCCATCCTCCAACACACACCTCCATCCTCCTACACACACCTCCATCCTCCAACACACACCTCCATCCTCCAACACACACCTCCATCCTCCAACACACACCTCCATCCTCCAGCACACACCTCCATCCTCCAACACACACCTCCATCCTCCAACACACACCTCCATCCTCCAACACACACCTCCATCCTCCAGCACACACCTCCATCCTCCTACACACACCTCCATCCACCAACACACACCTCCATCCTCCAACACACACCTCCATCCTCCAACACACACCTCCATCCTCCAACACACACCTCCATCCTCCAACACACACCTCCATCCTCCTACACACACCTCCATCCTCCAACACACACCTCCATCCTCCAGCACACACCTCCATCCTCCAGCACACACGGGCTGTAGTCTCTCTGTTCAGAGTTGGCGAGAGTCTGCACGCGTTTCTGTTGCAGCTTTTTGATCTGCTAACAAGCCGTGCTTGTTTTATGGATTATAAATGAACTAATTATCTGTAACGCTCATTAGCTGCAGGTCCTAATTAGCAAAAAATTAATATTGGTTTTGATAAAGACTTTGGCACAGGCAAATTGGCAATTGACCTTCTGAGGCAATCTGGAGAGAGAACAGAAACACAGGGCGAGAGAGAGAGAGAGAGAGAGAGAGAGAGAGAGAGACAGAGAGAGAGAGAGACAGAGAGAGTGAAAGACAGTTGGTCACAGAAGTCTATGCATGACATCTGGACTCCCTGGACTCAGAGTAAACACATAATATGCACAACCTAACACACACAAGTACAGACGCACACACACACTTCTTATATGCTCAATCTATAGTTTCCTTACCCAAACATTTATTTATTTTACTCCGATAAATGTGAAGTCAGCCACCGCTTCTTTTCGAGCTGCTGCTGATGCTGTAGCATTACCGAGCAGCTTCACAGCACTAACGCTCGGAGGAAAGCGCAGCGACTCGGTTCTGATACAGCAGCTCACAGACGCCCTGTGCTGCAGACATCACCCTCGAAGTGATGTGGGGAGAGAGCGCCATCTACTGTACCCACCCAATTATCTCATCTATGAAATTCAAATACCTATATCTCCATCAGGAGAGCTAACGTCCTGCAGGTTTCAACTTCAAAACCCAAAAAATCTTATGCACCTCATTCAGCCAATCAAAACCACCGGCAGAGGAGTGATCAGCTGGATCAGGTGAGATTTGCAGGAGCAGGTTTGGAAACTAATGCTTTAATTACTGTATTAAAAGCTTTATTAACATTATGAATATCGTCCTGCTTCACTCTTATGGATGCATAAATAATTGGTTTGGATGTGTTTTTACCTGTTTCTGTTATTTTCTCCATGACTGTATTTAGATTTACCTGTTCAGGCTGGGCGGTTTGAGCAGGTGGTGACTGTCAGCTTTAATTAAATCATTAAATTCTCAGAAGCAAATTGTTTCCCACACATTAAAACACGAACACATCTGTTTTTAACTAAATAAATGAAACAAGGCACTAATTATCTGTGCTTTAACAGTGATATCAGTGCTCATATTTATAAATGATCATAATCTCAATATCAGATGCCATTTTCTGGTTAATCAATGTATTGTTCAGCCCTGAAAGAACACTGTGGATGTGTTCTAAGCTAAGTTCATATTACAATTCCCATCCTCTGCTTCCCAATCTGCGATCATCTTTAACTTTTCTCTAATTTATATTCACACACTGAGGCACAGAAACATAAGAACAGACTGTTTAACACAAGATTCCAGACGATAACCCGCAGCAACAAAGAGGAACTTGTTAAAGTCTCATTCGTCTCCCCACATTATGAATACTCAGAAACACAGACAATAATGTTCCTGTCTGTTAGATAATGAAGAAATTTAAAAGACAAAAGAACTTGTGGGACTTCTGATCACTAAAGTCACAACATCGGGCTCATGCTGCACGGGTGAATCTATTCATTATTAATGTCTAAAACTGAACAGAGCGATCACCGATATGACATTTGACACCGTGAATATTTGGCTCATCATTGATTAGCTTGCATGATCACACACTCAGGGAGGAATCAATAGATCACTGAAGAGTCACATGAT
>NC_064414.1:170000-175000 GCF_023375975.1 Astyanax mexicanus | reverse complement strand
GAAGCATAGATATTATAACTACAACTACAGAGGGCAAAAACAGTCCCTAACTAACTGTTTTTAATAATAAGATCCACAGCGCATTTGGAGGTGGTTTGAAATGAATAGTAATGTGTTCTTGGATCTACCACTGCATCTCTCACAAGAGAACAAACAACAAAACACTGACATGTCAGATCCAGAGTGAACCACATCACAGTGCAGCGACACACTCGCCAGAGTTATAACAATGTTGTGTCCAGATACACAAACCCAATCTGATCACTTTCAAATAACTTTATCTCAACAGATCAGATAAGAAATAGAAAATCTATTTGTCTCCAAGTTACAGAAAATAAAATAATACAATTTAAAGAAGAGCAGGAGGATGGAGGGAAGACAGACTGAAAGAGAGAACCTGGGGCACGGTAGAGTTTTAGTGTGTAAAGCAGCTCACCGCAGGCCGGGCAAAAGTGTTGCAAAATCCTCACGGAACAGCCCGGGCCTGATGGATGGTGTGTTTGCAAACGCCACTGATGCGTGTAAACCATTATTTCCAAAAGAGAGGGACGAGGACGAGGGAGAGACGGAGAAAAGCAGCAGGAAGCGAAAGGAGGGAAGGTGCGTCGGGAGACGAGAAGAGGAACGAAAGAAAGCAGAGAAACAGCCAGAGGAGAGTCATGAAATAAAACCAATCAGGAAAATCCCTGGTGGCGGGTGCTTTCATCGCTATAGGACGATGAAAACAGTGACAGGAAAGGCCGTAATAAACTGACACTTGAGGGTTATGCAAGGTAAGAAGATCATAAAACAAACCCGCATGAAGCTGATGGAGGAAGGCAATGTAGAAAGTATTAAGATAAAGAGATGATTGCCCCTGTAAGGCATCCGGCACGACCAGCAGTGAATACTCAAGTGGAGACAGGTGTGTGTGTGTGTTTGTTTTGGTTGAATTGGTAATTTTTTCCCAAACTGCAGTTTGTTTCTTGCTAAAATACACAGATTAGCTGTAAGATTAACGCCTCCACCCAGGAACAGCCTGATCCTGAACTCTGTTCTGTGGCCACAGATATAACAAGCTTATTCCTCACTGCTCCACAGCAACACCCCCCCACCCCCACCCCCCCACACCACTTCCCTATCTGTGTCCAAAACAAACGCTGTATATTTTAAGTCTTTCCTAATGATAAAAAATAATTTTATCATGGAAGCTCATGATATTAAACAGATTAAATAAACAGCTTGTAATTGGCCACATTTGACTAGAAAACAACAGTAAATTTGAACTAAGAAACAGGAGGAGTTTCAGCACATACCCTGAACATGCTGCTGATGATGGTGTTGGATGGTAAACACTGCAACACTGAAGTCTCAACATTTACAGATTAAAAAATCTCGATCACATTTTAAGATCTTTTCCAATTTTAGAAGTTCGCTGTTTGTATGAAACAGATGAATTAACTGATTCCTTAAACAGTAATTAACGACAGTAATCTCATTATTAATGTATTTTTGAGTACAGTGTTATTTTATATTGTACCGTTAGAGTTTCTAATTATGGGTCTAATTATGAACGGATGTACAGAGAGAGTGATCGGGTAGCAAATCAGTTATTTGGGGTGTGGCGACGTTACCACTGTAAAACCTTCTTTTATGTATATTTCTCATTTTTTCTTTAGAGAGATGTTCATTATATCGGCTCCATCAAAACCAGGGCTATACATAAAGCTCTCAGAGCAGCGTCTGCTTTTATTTGGATCCAGACAAAAGAGAGTAAGTGAAGCAGACGGTGAAGCGGTCTGGTCCAGCGCAATTCACTGCAATGCCTGTCTGAATAAAATCTATCAGCAAAAACATAAATAAATAAATGAGTCTCAGATAAACGTGCAAAGACAGCTAGCTGTGAACTTTCATAACATCTGATGTGGAAAACTGTGTTTTTATACCAGAAAAAGAAAGAAAATAAGAGAAAAAGGAGAAATGACACGGGATAAATGACTAAATAAATAAATAAAATTAAAGCAATGGCCATTTGTCTCTCTACCTGCCAGACATATAAAGCAAACGTTTCAGAGATTCCTTTTACGTCTGCAATTACGCCTCACTTAGTGACAGAGGAGAGCAGTGAAGGACACTGAAGGGCATCACCAATCCACTGCATGTGTTTGTCAGGGTTGTTACGATTGTCACGGTTTATGGTTGAACACGTTTTATATGATCCAGCAGTTTTACCTGAAGAGTGGATTTTAAAATACAGCTAAAAACCTTTCTATCAGATCTGATGTACAGTGGTGCTTTAAAGTTGTTTAACCCTTTATTTTTTACTATATTTCTGCATGAATATGACCTAAATTTTTAAGTTTTAACCTTAGAAAAAGAGAACACACTGGTTAATGTTAGTGTTCATGAGTCCGCCATCAAAATAACTCTGGATAACTATGGTGTTTATGGCCGGGTTACCAAGAAAAAGCTACTGAAACCAGAATATTGCTGCTTGTCACATGGACAAGAGAAAAGGCTAGTGGAAGAATGTTTTGTGGATGGATGAGACCAGAATAATGATAATAAGATTTTATATAAATGAAAAGCCTTGGAGAAAACACTGCATGCCTGTTTTGTTGCATCTGTGTCAGAACAGCTTGCCTTCATTCTAAAGAATTCTAAAGGAAAATCTATCCATAAACTGAATCTCAAGTGATGGTGGGTCATGCAGCAGGACAATGACCGTAATTTCCGTAAGAACGATTCAAGAAGAGTCAAGTTAATGTTTTGGAATGGGGCCAATTCAAAGTCCTGACCTTAATCCAATGGAAATGTTGTAGAAGGACATGAAGTGATCAGTTAATGTGAGGAAACCCCATTAGCCACCAACTGTACGCAGGAATAGGCTAAAGTTCCTGTAAGTCGAGCGTACAGGACTGATCTACAGTTATCGAAAGTTATTTATTGCAGTTTTCTAAACTTTTGCCACTCAGAAATCTGTAATATTGGATAATTTTCCTCAATAAATAAATGACCAAATCTAATATTTTTGTCTCATTTGTTTAACTGGGTTCTCCTTTTAGAACTTGTGTGAAAATGTGATGATGTTTTAGGTCATATTTATGAAACATTTTGAATGAAAACGTTCAAATAACACTGTATAAGTTTAATTCTTAAACTAGTGTTTTTCACCACAGCGCTTCCACTGCACATTTCAGCACACGCTGAGGACATTCACTTAATAGGTTTTGCTCTTCAGTCCAAGTCTGTTATAAACATATGCTAAACGTGTTAATAACAAACACGTCATTATCAGCCATAAATAAACCAAACAACAGCTTAGAACAGATACGACAGCCTCTTCACAGCTCAGCCATTCAGAATAACGTGATATCCACACGTTTTGTGCATATTTTAGCTGCTATTAATTAGGTAATGTTGATAGCCCAGTCAAACGTCAGTTTATGGAATTAAAATAAGGACTAAACGACCTTAACACAACCAAACATGCACTGTGGTAACACAGCAATATTTAAAGGCAAATTTTTTAAACCTATATAATGTTAATGTTTTGACGAACAGGAATCGGACAGTTGTTCTTTGCAAAATGATAAATAAAAAACTGTATATTAATCTCTATAAAGCGAAGCCCCAACAGGTCTCTACTACACACACTCTGCCTATACAGTTTGAAAACATAGCAGAAATTTTAGAGAACAGATCCACAGCATCCATCTTTCTACAGCCACTGGTAGGACCAATAGAAATGTTCCAAAATAACTAAAACCTTTTTACACTGACTTCCACTGAAAGGTAGGTTTCTTTTCTCCAGTAAAATTAATATTAAAAGAAGTAAGTAGCTTCAATATTCTCATGTTTAAATCCACACTGTATTAAATACAAAAGAAAAAAGATATGACTATGACAAGTCAACAAGTTTAGAATATTAGTGTATATACCCTGAGCATTATTGCTTTTCAGTAATAATAACATTTAAAAAGGAATTAAAGCATTTGCATAATTATAATCTAGCATGTCTGTAAATAATTCAGATGATGAAGGCTCAGGCACATCAGAACGGTGAAGGTAGGAGTTTTACTAAGCCACAGCCTGGGGATATTCCCTCCTCCTTCACTATTATTGAATTAGCAGATCAGTATTTAACATAGCTGCACACACACTATTAACACTTACTCAAACACACACACACACACACACACACCACAGGCTCTTTCATTAACACACACACCTACATTAGCTCAGGCTGTGTAACATACTGCAGTGCCTCATTATTATACAATTAGCAGATGTGATCACACCACGAGCAAACCGTTTACCATCATGTTGACTTAAGTTGCTACGTCTCTAAGATGCAAAAATATGATAAAAATGTATTCATTAAAATATTAAAATAGACTATATTACCAAAGGTGTCAGATGTTTAATAAAAGCAGCAGCTCGTCCTGCAGCTTCTACAAACACTAGTGAAAGAACGGCTCTCTCTCAGGAGATCAGTGAACTCCAGCACTGTGGTACTGTGATAGGATACAGCAGCACCTGTTCAACAAGTCCAGTCGTGAAATTTCACTACTCACTACTAAATATTCCACAGCCAACTGTCAGTGATATTATACCACAGTGGAAGAGACTGAGAATAACTCATCCATGAAGTGACAGGCCATTAAAACTGAGGCTGAGGCACACAGTGCGCAGAGTTAATCTCTACAGACCTTCAAACTTCATGTGGCCCTGAGAACAGCTCAAGAACAGCGTGTAGAGAGCTTTAGAGAACATGGCCGAGAGTCCAAACCTTACATCACCAAACACAATGTAACGCACCGGATGCAGTAGTGTGAAGCACGCTGTAACTGGACTCTAGAGCAGTTAGACTCCTGTGATAATATATTAGAATAAAAAAATATATACCAAAGTTGTAATAAGATATGTTTGGACAAAAAGGGTGCCAAGGGTGCTTTTCATGAAAAGCATACTGTTAAGCATGGGGGTGGGTGTATCTTGTATTGGGATTAAGTTGCAAC